>NW_024426552.1:23680996-23918735 GCF_017311325.1 Ursus maritimus
CTTTCTTTCTTTCTTTCTTTCTTTCTTTCTTTCTTTCTTTCTTTCTTTCTCTTTCTTTCTTTCTTTCTTTCTTTCTTTCTTTCTTTCTTTCTTTCTTTCTTTCTTTCTTTCTTTCTTTCTTTCTTTCTTTCTTTCTTTCTTTCTTTCTTTCTTTCTTTCTTTCTTTCTTTCTTTTCTTCCTTCCTTCCTTTCTTCCTTCCTTCCTTCCTTCCTACCTTCTTTCCTTTTTTCCTTCCTTCCTTTTTTCCCTTCTTTCTTTCATATAGTCCTGCAGTAATAGTATTTGTGCTAAATGAGGAAGAGTAGTTTGGAGTTGGTTGTGGTCTTCAGCTGGTTGAAACCTATTTCAACTTCATAAAGACTGCTTTGTTGTTGTTTTACCATTAATAAGATGATTATGCTTTGAGATGGATATTGAAGATGGTGTCCTGAAAATTTTACTGAGGAGAGTTTACAGTAACTAAATTTTAATATCTACTTAATAACCATCACTGATCTATGTGAGAAAAAAATGTATGTACTAGACAAGTTCACAAGCCAATGGTATAAAGGATTTTACAAAAATACAAAAGTGAGTGCATCTTTCACTCTACTAATTAATGTATAGAAAGCATTATATAATGAGTCTTCCTTATTCTGCACAGACCACACTATACAGGCATACCTTGGAGATATTGCAGTTGCAGCCTCAGACCACCACAATTAAGTGGATATCATAATAAAGGAGGTCAATTTTTTTTTGTTTCTCAGTGCATATAAAGGTTATATTTACACTATATTGTAGTCTATGAAGTGTGCAGCAGCATTATGTCTAAAAAATGTATATACCTTAATTTAAAAATACTGTACTGTGAAAAATGCTAACCATCATCTGAGCTTTTAGGGAGTCATAATCTTTTTGCTGGTAGTGGGTCTTGCCTTAGTGTTGAAGACTGCTGACTGATCAGGGTGGTGGTTGCCGAAGGCTGGGTGGCTGTGGCAATTTCTTCAAATAAGACAACAGTGAAGTTTCCCATATCCACCTACTCCTCCTTTCACTTGAATACTTAGAGGATATCGGAAGGTTATTGACCTAGTTTCAATATTGTTGTGTGTCAAGAAATAGAGAGGCCTGAAGAGAGGGAGAGAGATGGGGGAACAGCCCATTTATTGAACGGTCAGAACACACGCAACATATTAAGTTCAACATCTCATATTGGTGTGGTTAATGGTGTCCCAGAACAATTACAATTGTAACATCGAATATCACTGATCACAGATCACCATAACAAATGTAATAACAAAAAAGTTTGAAATATTGTGATAATTACCAAAACATGACATTGCGAAATGAAGTGAGCAAATGCTACCAGACAAATGGTGCTAATAGATTTGTTGGCTGCGGGATTGCCACAAACTTTCAGTTGATAAAACCCACAATATCCGTGAAGCAAAATAAAGTGAGGTATTCCTGTACCTGTGAGTTTTGGACACATCTTGTCATTTATAATAGCCCATGGATGATGAGTAAGACAACTAGAAGAATTAAAATAATGTTACAAAAGAAATAAAAATATTTACAAAAAAAAGAAAAGACAAAAGATATATAATGAAAAGGCAAAGACCTAGAGTAACACAGTAATATTGAGGGAAAAAAACAAAATTGGATGACCGACAATACTCAACTTTAGGACTTATTGTAAAACTATTGTAACCAAAACAGTATGATATTGATAAAAGAATAGACAAATAGTTCAATGGAACAGAATAGAGAACCCAAATATAAACTAACACAAATGAAAACAACTGATCTTTGATAAAACAACAAAGGCAATTTAATAAAGAAAGGATAGTGTTTTCAACAAATGGTTCAGGAAGAAGTGGGCAGACACATGCAAAAAAAAAAATCTAAACACGAACCTTACAATTTTCACAAAAATTACTCCAAATTGGTCATGGACCTAAATGTAAAATGAAATCCTATAAAACTCCTGAATATAACAAAAGAAAATCTAGATGACCTTGGGTTTGGAGATGGCAAAATATGCAAAGAACCCTTAAAATTCTACAACAATAAATACAAACAGCCCAATCAAAAATGTTGAAAAGATTTTAACAAACTCCTCATCAAAGAAGATAGAGATGAAAAATAAGCACATGAGAAGATGTTACCCATCATATGTCATTAGGGAGTTCTTTTAATTTACAACCGTAGTGAGATACCACTACACATTTATAGGATGGCTAAAGCTCAGAACACTTCCAACACTGAATGCTGACAAGGATGTGGGAAAAAAGGAATACTCATTCATTGCTGGTGAATGATAGAGCCACTTTGGAAGACCATTTGCCAATTTCTTAAAAAGCTAAATATACTCTTACTATACAATCTGGCAATTCCTCTCAGTATTTACACAAACAAGTTGAACGTCATGACTACCAAAAACCATTACACAAATGTTTATAGATGCTTTATTCATAATTGTCAACAATTACAAATAATTAAGATGTTCTTCAGTGGGTAAAGGAATAAATTGTGGTATCCAGACAATGGGATACTATTCGCCATGTAAAGAAATGAGCTATTAAGCATGTAAGGGACACGGAGGAAATTTTAGACATTTTTCTAGGTGAAATGAGTTGATCAAAAAGAAAAGATCACAATACCGTTTGATTCTAGCTATACAGCATTCTAGCAAAGATAAAACAAAGAAGACATTAAAAGAATTAGTTGTTGCCAGGCATTTGATGGGTGAGAGTAAGAAATGAACAGATGGAACACAAAGTAGTTTTAAGGCATTGAAACTATTCTATACAATACCTGATAGTGTATATATGCCATTATACATCTGCCAAAACCCATGGAATACTCAACACAAAGAGTGAACCCAAATATAAACTATAAACTTTACTTAATAATAATATATTAGCACTGGTTCATCAATTGTAACAAATATAACAAGCTAATGCATGTGAAGAGGGAGAGGGAAGAGAAAGGTATATGGTAACTGTGTAGTTTCTACTAAATTTTTGTATGAACCTAAAACTTTCCTGAAGAAATCTATTACTTTTTAAAAGTATATGTAATATTTTAAGTAGAATCAGTAGTATATATACCATACATAACTTAGAAGTCATTGAAGGGTAACGATGCATCCCACATGGAAGCATTTCACTTCAATGTGAGAACAAATAGTCTAATGACTCAAAATATTAAATAGTGGGACTGACTGCTTTTGAATATGGTGACTTTTTGTCATTGGAATTGTTAAAGCAGAGGCTAGGTTATCACTCTTTGGACATGGTGCTAAAGAGATTTATATGTGCACTGATGGGTGGGAAAAAATAAACTCTCTCAACATATTGAAACATGATTTTACATAATTTCATAAGAAATATAATCATCAAATTGCCAGTATAGAAAATTAGTGACTCCATTACACATTGATTTTTTAAAATTTATGATATAGGGTGACAAATTATGACTCCCTCTTTGAAAATAAGTAAACAAAAGAATGCAAGGTGTGAACATTGCATCTCAATTCCAACAAACCAATTAAAATAATCTTCAGGACAATGAAGAAAACTTGAATTTGGGCTGGGTATTTTAGATTTAAAATGACATAATATTTTGCAGGTGTTAGTGACATGGTGGTAATGTACAATCAAAACATCTAGTAATGCGTTACATAGAAGTTACAACTTCTAAGTTTTGCTTTAAAAGTATAACAAAATAAAAAAGATATAGGAGGCTATCTGAAAAAAAATGATGAAAGTACTGAACACATAGCGATCATTACATTATTCATTATGTTGTTTATATTTACTTTGTGTATGTTGAAATTTCCTGTTATAAATTGTGTAATAAAAAATGATTCCTGAAAAAGGTAGGAATAACAAGTCATCAGATATTTGGATCAGTACTTTGAGAGACAGACTCTAAAATAATGAAGCAAGAAAATAAGAATTCAGAGAATAATAGTTTAAAGAAAATGTTGCTGTTTTCAGAGAGTTAAGTGAAAATGTTGAGTGCATGAAACATTAACAGGAAAACAAAAAAGGTGTATAAGGGATAAGGGAGGTATGTTACATGACACAGCTGTTAATATGTACATAGTCTTGACAATTAAAGCACCAAATGTGTAATTAAATTTTAAATGGAACTATAAAAATGTTGGGAGTGGAGAGGGGAAGGGGAATTTTTAAAGAGTCCTATCAGTCCCAAGAAAGTGAATATCTGACTGCTAATAAAATATGTGAGAGTCAAGGTTTCAGTATTGGTACATCAGCTCAATTATACACAAGACCTAGGTCAGTTCATTCTGATGCCGTTGATCCCTTCTTGGTAGTTGGTTGGTTGTAGCGGTAACCAGCAACAAATTTTCCCACATCAGTAACAGAGCGGACTTTCCAACCATGGCTTTCTCTTCCTCATCTCTGAGAGAAATACTGTTCGGAGGAATGTCCCCAAGATAATTTTCAGGTCCCATGGAATCAGATTATATACATATTCCTCGCAGCAAGGAAGAGTGAAAAGTTGAGTATCTGGAATTTTCAGACTTTACAGAAGAAAAATTCTAAAATAGAGTAGGAAAAGAGCCATAACCAATATTATTTACAATAGAAGCTAAAATTTCCATTTGCCACTTAAAGGTCATTAGGTCATGTAAAAAAATATTGATTTATGAGAAAATAGTAAATAAGTATTTATTTGGATGTATAGAATTATATAAAAAATATTATAAAAATTTTGGGGAGTATTGCCCCTAGGGAAGTTTGAAAACTTATCATATATTGCCTTTTCTGATTATACGATCTATATTTATTTGAAGTATCTTGTGTGTGTGTGTGTTTGTGTATAAGTTCTTATGGCCCTTCCAAAGATTAACTGAACTGTATCGTTACATCATTTTAAGATATTATTGTGAGTTAATATCTGCTATCAAATTTATTATTTCTAATCAAATTTATTTTTATATCCAAGAATTTTGGAGCTGGGGAATGCATTGTGCTATTGCAAATACTGTACATTCCACCTTTTTTCTTATCTGAGTAACCAAATTTGCTTCAGTAATCACTTCTCAAGAGTGTACAACCCACAGGGCCCTGCCCTCAGAATGGGTCAGTGAAAAGCCATGTCGCATTCAACAGTGCAAGGGATTTGGCTGGTTCTTGTGGATGTGTATGTTGCTAGAATGGTCATTTAACACAAAAGCCAAATTCTTCACTAATATTGTTCTATGAACTGGATTTCCCTGGAGTCACTTCAAATAAAGAAACATTGAAAAAACAGGGAAATAGAGGAGGAAAAATAAGTATATTAAGAACAGCCAGAGGACAAACTTACAGTGGGTTATTACAAAAAGCTGTTAAATCTCATGAAAATTTGGATCTTTGTCCCTGTGGACCCAATTCATGCAGCCCTCAGTATTTTCAAAATACTAATATTTGAAATACTAATTTAGCATGTTTACTAATGTAGCATTACTAATGCCACTAATAAGACTAATGTCACAGTTTTCTAAAGTTCCCCAAAGTCAGATAACAGGGAAAAAATCAAGGAAGGCAAGATATATAGGCTATGTCTTTTTCTTAAGTGTTTATGTAGATATCTTGTTGATATTTGCGGAGATTTTAAATTTAAATATTTTAAAATTCTTAAATCACTGAATAATTTTAGCGCCATCTCATTATGGAATATTGAAAATACTGAGATATGTTCTTCGCCTCTGAGAAAATCTGAATATTTTTCATGATAAAAATATAGACATATATATCTTTGAGTATCCTCAAGTATCCAGTAAAATCCTCTAAATATAATTGCTTGGAAGGTTTGAAGTTTATGGTAGAACAGCTAAATTTACTTTATTTCACAGAAGACCTCAAAGAACTAGCACTCTTAGATTTACCTTAGTTTAGGGTTGACTATAGTTTTCATTATTTAGCTCTGTGAAATAGGTATCTTGTATATCCAGTGGTAGCTTATTGACCTACTGGCTCAACTTCAAGCCCTAATCTGTTTTACTCAAGTGTAGAAACTGTGTATTAACTAACTTGTGATTCTGATTGTTAAGTATGAAGAGTGCTCCCATTTGATACTAATGGCATGCACAGTTGAACAGATGAGGTCATCTGACCACAAGCTCAGTAGTCAAGCCTGAAAACTGGTCCCCAGTTTATGCAGTTGATTTTAACTTAAAATCCCACTGATGTCCATGTCTTTCTAGGAACATATGTTTCATTCTGCATAGAAAATCAGCAGTTAAAGTATAACTGTCTACATCGGTGGTTCATTGGATGGCTTATTGTCCTACTTACTGGTTTCCTTCATTATTCTTGCCAAAGACTGCAGACATTCTATAAGCTCAGCTGAAAAAACACTTTTATTTAATGCAGATAACTTCATTTTTCATCTCACACCCTCCAGTTTGAACTTTCTCATTTTGCTTTAGTCTCTAATTTATACCCATTTGCTTCATATCTACATTTTATCTTTCTATTATCCTTAAATATTTATTTAAGAGTATTTTGAGCAAATGCTCGAATACTAGATATATGGGATAGATATATGGGAATATTCTAGTGGACAAGAAGAATCTAGAAGAATTTGTGGACTTATGGATTTACTTTACAAATGATAACTGTTTTACACAGTTTATCTGACTTTTTGATATTACTTCTTCGAAAGATTTGTCTTTATAAATCTTCCTTTAGACATATTTGGACACCTATGCCCAGCAGGGATAAAAAGACCTCCACTGGGATAGCTGCAGTAGATTCTGCTTGTTAGAACAACCTGATTGAAGAGATACCAATTTCCATAGCTCTCCTCCCTTCCCTATTCCCTCACACTCCCCAAGTCTAGACTATGGTTTACACCCTCCTGGGTATTGCACCAGATTTATCTTTCTTGTTTTTTTAATAGTAGATATATAATAATATGGAAGTATACTGCATTGCCCATAGGATAAATTAGAAATAATTCCTGAGGTTTAAGATTTTTGGGGAGTTGACCCAGTCTATTTTTTTACTAGTCCACTGCTTGCCTCTTGTTCTCCAATTAAATTGAGCTCTTATGTTCTCCATGAAATTGGGCTATCTTCAGATTTCATGCCTCTGAAAACATACTTTTATCAAAATGAAATAGCTTCCAACCCCACACTCTTTCATAATTCCAAGCATCCTTTTAGATTAAATGAATGATCCTTTCCATTTAAGTTTCTTCAATTCTCTAAGTTTAAATGTGACCACTTTTGGTGAATTTCTATAGCTTTTTATCCATTTTTTTTCTTAAGAAATCTTATGTGTTACAGATACTCCTGTTTTACATTCTTTACTTGACCCCAAACCTCCAGAAACTAGGATCTCAGAAGACTAAGGTATGAATAATTTCCTACTATTCTCATTAGCTGAAGAAAATAACTTATGATAAAATGTGATAACACCATGGGAAGAGAGGAACAGGGATTTCACTTTTATCTTCTTTGTGTGTCTACATTGAAGAGTAGGATATACAGTCCTGTCAGTAGCAAATAAAAGAATCCTAATCGATCATAACCAGCTAATCAAGTCAATGTAATGAAAACCATGATGGTGATGATGGTAATCTTGATAGCTAGACTCTTAGTTCTAAGTACTGATTTTTCCATTTCAGTGAGAAGCTTTTCTATGATTTATCTCAGTTATTCTTTGAAACATATCTACGAGATTGTAAAATCCTCATTTCCTAAGAGTGAGTTAAGTAAATTTCATAAAAATGAACCAAAATTTCATCCCTTTACTGTCTAGCTCTTAAGCCTTGGTTCATAATAGTTTGCTCACTTTTCAAGAAGGAAAGTAAAGGATAATTACCATGTACATCCAATATTCAACATACGTAACATAAGGTAATGTATGGCTGGGTGACTGAATATGCAAGTCCATGTAACTCAGGTTTTTTAAGGGAAAAGAAATGAAAATAAATTCTTGAGATGAAGATTTTGAAATATTGAGAGTTTCTGGGAATACTCAAGGTCAAAATGTGTTCTCTGATTTAAAGCTCAACATATCTTTTTTAAAATATTTTTTAAATTGAATTATAGTGGACACATGTTACATTAGTTTCAGTAATTTGAAAAGTCAATATGTAATGCTATACTCATCACAAGTGTAGCTACCATCTGTCATCATGCCGTGCAATGATCATCATTTATTTCATTGTATTTCTATAATTGTTAAAGCGACTCCCATCTGTATCCATAGAACTGAGTCCTAGGGACACTGAGTTAATATTGTTTTATTTCTGATTAAAACCCAATGTTGACCTTGAAAAAAAAAAAAAAGCTCCAAATATCTACAATACATTTGCTTCATGGGGGAATGAGTAACTTTTCCCTGCTTCAAATATCCCCAGCAAAACTCGGAAATGCAGTCTCTTAATACTGCATTAGAGAAAAAATGTTCGAGTAAACTATTATAACATAGCAAACTTCATGAACAAAAAAATTTTTTCTATTATATTCCATATTTCATGTATTTTTATGATTTTCATCTTACTTGATAAGTTGGCAGCATTAGATATTGTTTCTTTCTTCTACATGTCTTTGCTTCCATAACATTCTACTCATGATTTTTCATTTATCTCTATGTGACTTTCATCCTTTACTTATTTTTCAATTTCTTCTCATCAAACCAATTCTTCGGGGGGTAAACATTTTGAATGTTCTGCTTTAGGCTCCTCACTCACTGAACATTCCCCTTCTAAGTTATCTATTAACTTAGATTTCTTGCATCTCTTTTCAAAAATTTTTTTATTTCCTCCAGATACATATCTTTATATTTAATATATGTATTTGGATCTTTTTAGACCTCAACTAGGCAAATGACATTTTTCACATCACACTACTTTCTCTTCAATTATTTCTTACCTTATTAAAGGGCACCATCATCTCCTGAATTACTCAAGTCAGATAGGATTTAGCTTTGACTCCCTGCCCCACTCACCAAGTTAGGACAACTTGAGATCTACATATCACAAATCCTGCACAGCTCCCCTTCTCTTAAATGCCAAGCCCTGCATTGAAGTCTCTATCATCGCTGCTCACCTGTATCGCAAGATCCATTCTTGCTCAAAAACTCATGGACTTTTTTCTGTGATGCAGTGTAAATGAACTTTAAAACTCAAATATAATTAGGCCACATCCTTGTTTAGAATACTTTAGAGGTTGTCTCCTTTTCTTTGTATGAAGTGCAATCTTAATATGTTGTCTGGAAACTCCATGTCTTCCTTTCTTTCCAGTCTTGTAACTCACTGTTTCTTCCTTGTTTTCTATGTTTCAGGTGTGGCTTTCTTTCAGTTCCTCAAATATCCTGTTTTTCTTCTGCCGCATTTTGTCCTGCAAGTATTTTCCATCTGTAGCATACTTCCATTCCACATTCATCTGCCCAACACCCCCCAGCTCCTGCTCCATATACATACACTATCTCCCTTAAAACCTATTAAGTGTGAGGTCAGAGCTTTCATGGAAGTACTCTCTTGATTCCACAGTCTAGGTAAGTGTCTTGGTTATATGCTTCCCTAAGACCTTGCTTCACTCTATAATGTTAATCATATGTGTGATATCTCCATTTTTAGCTAAATTGTAATTTCCATGAGAACATGGATTATATTTCATTTCTTCATGGCTCCTTCTCCACTTTGTATAGAACTAATAGACCTCAGTGCTCACTGGATGGAGAAACTAACCTACCACTGTGTATTGTAGTTAACAGGAATATAATGAAGATTTGGATAAATTTTTGAACTTGAAATACATAGAAAGGCTTTTGAAACATGCCTGAATAACAATACAAAAGAAGGAAGAAGGAGTCTGTCTGTGCTTATACCATTTTGCTCTTCCTTAGAAAAACCCAAACAGATAATTAATAATGAGTTATTTAGATTGGTACTAATACTTATTTTGGGTGGTATTTTACACGGTTTGGACTAGTCCCTTTGTTTGGAATGTAATCACTGTTAAGCAGGGTAGAGTGAAAATGTTGAAGAGGGATTAACATCTTTCAACTATAAATTGAAAGTCAAATCGTAATAGTAATTTACCAATGAAAACAAACATAAAGCTTGAGAATAGTGTACTTGTCTTTACTTTGCAAGCTTTTAAAATATAGGATTTCTTTTCAAGTATGAATACACTTGAAAAAAATTTAGACCATCTGCCCTTCTTAATGATGGCGGTGTAAACACACCTTATGTCTGTAAAGGCAAGTTGTTAAAACTTTTAACTATATATTAAGCTCCAAAGTTTCTAATAAAGCAACACAATAAGAAATTAAGAGCATTGGTATCATTTTATTTTATATATACAAAGCAGAATTTGGAGAATAAAATGAAAGGTTACTGCATGGACAGTAACATAGATTTCATGCTATGCATTAATTTGAGAAAGATAATAGAATTAGAACTAGAATTAATAATGGCAATCAGCAAATCTATACATCTCAAAACGCCAAAAGCACTTAATTTATTAAAATATAAATTACACTAAATATTCTACCAAATAAGATCCCCCCCATAATTCAATCTATTATTTTAAAATATGATGCAGTTGAGATTTTTCTGAAGTCAAATTAGATAATTTTCATTTTCTCTTTGGACATGAAATCCATCAACTTCTTTCTCTTTTCCCACTTTCTCTATTTAGCTGGTATACAAGTTCTATATTTATTTTTATAAGAGGGAAAAGAAAAATCTATTGAGTGGTCTAAGAATTCCAAGCTTCATGCATTAATATAGACTTCTGAAGAAATTCTCATGTTGGAATATTGTGTTGTTGGTACATTGCTCTTCACTCAGTTAAGTAATACTTTTGTGTTTTCTTGTTCTAATTCTTTCTTTCCTATACTATTATTCTACAAGAGATTTGTCCTTTCCTGCTTGCTTTACGGAGAGCTAAGTTTCTTTTGAAGAGCTCTTCTTTCTTTTAAGAGTACCTCTTCTCTTTAGTTCTTTTGAATCAACCAAACTCTAGAAAAAGCCATATGATTCCAACTTTATTCTTTATCTTTGGTCAGGAAACACAATTGTTCCTATATTTCAGCAATTTCAAAAACCCTCATATTATTGTTGAATTAATGACTCAGCAAAACAACATGCTCTCAACAGCTCATTCTTTGATTCAATCAACAGAATAAAATTAAAAAGCTTATATAATCCAGCTCTTAAGGATTTTTTGTTTGTTTGCTTGTTTGTTTTTTTGAAATTGACATCAAATGGTTGATTCCATACATTGAGACTGGTGCTTTCAAAAAGATTAAAAGTCATTTATCTTTAAAAAATCATGTACCCTACTTTTCCTGTTTGTCACATGATAATAAGTGGGAAAAATTTTCAATACTTGTAAATTAAATAATAGAATTGAAAGTTAAACCTAATGATATGTCTTCAAAGTCATAAAACATGACATGAAAACATTGCCAGCACATAGTGATTGGCTGAATATAGGAGTAGGGTGGTTTGGGAATCAAACAGGATTCTAGAGTTATCAAGTAAATGTATGCTAGAAATTCCACTTTTAATAACGATATAGAAGTCAGAAAGACTTTTTTTGCACAGGGAAAGAAAGATTTTTGTTGTAGTCTTTTTGAGCATAATAACTGTATCTCTGGGTTCAATTTTACCAAAAATTAAAGACATATGCATCATGAGTCAGGCTCTCTATTAGAATTTGAGCTACTAGTATTAGCAATTATAGACTGTCTACAGGTCATTAGATGACACTCGGGATTGTTTGAGCAGTATGGCTGCTCATGTAACTGCTTGTTGTTCTTTTGCCTCAACTCTTGTATCCTATCATTTTAACTTGTGATTGTACCTGTAACAGATCAATTGCTGGAAATACTTTGAAACTTTTAGTAATAATTAGAACTCAGTTCCTACTCCAAGTAGAAGCCATCATAGAAGTTTTGCAGACATTAGGAGTCAGACATTACAAACATTAGGAACATCATAAAGTTATCAATTTAGCAGTGGGAGAATCACTCAAGAGATGATATCATTGATATTTAGACACAAGGAGAAAAATATTTAAGATAAGAAATCACATTCTGAATGAGTAAGTGACCACAAATAAGGAAAGTAAAGGGTAAATTCTGAAAGGCAAGGAGAAAAGCCCACACTAAATATAAACATTATTTAAACCACTTTATTTTTTATTTTTATTATTTCTTTTTTAAAGATTTTATTTATTTATTTGACACAGAGAGAGAGAGACAGCCAGCGAGAGAGGGAACACAAGCAGGGGGAGTGGGAGAGGAAGAAGTAGGCTTCCCAGTGGAGCAGGGAGCCTGATGCGGGTCTCAATCCCAGGACCCTGGGATTACACCCTGGGCCAAAGGCAGATGCTTAACGACTGAGCCACCCTGGCGCCCCTATCTTAAACCACTTTTAAGAGGAAAAACATTCTTTGAAACAGCAAACCTATGAAAAAAGAGACTTGTCATATTGCTTTAAAAGACCTGAAATGCATTACCACTGAAAGAAATTATAAAATTGTCTTCCCTTGAGTTCTGAGAATGAAGTAGAATAATAAAGTATCTGAAAGTATTCAGGAAAGGAGATAGACTAATTGCACTCTCCAGGTCTTTCCCAAACCTATAATTTTATGAATACTTCATTAACTTTAGTCATATTAAATAAAAACTGTCATAAAACAAAAATTCATTTTGTGATCATAGAAGTTATATTTTTTTACCCATTGTACCTTCCCTTTCTGGCAATTTCAGAACAATAGTTAATAACACAATCACATGGAAAAAGTACTATGTGGCTAAAAAAATACATTTAAATTGGCCTCCAAATATTTAACTAAGGTACAAAATTTTACATGAGTTCTACTTACAATACAACCCCAGAATATATTAGAATAGAATATAGGGGGATAAAACAAGAAGTATACATGAGTATTCCTCAATTTTACTGTTTTTTTGTTGTTGTTGTTGTTGTTCAGAAATAGATTTCTTTTAACAATACTTTAACAAATACTCTATAATGCTTTACAATTAAGAAAAATACTTTCACATATGTTTGCATTTGCAATTTCATTTAAATGATCTCTAAACCTGCATTCCAAATTAAGAGCCACCAGAGCAGGCTGACTATTGCTTTCCCCGATTAAAAAAGAACAGTTCCATTTTCTTCTGTAGTGTTTTAATTTTGTACTTTCATAATATTTTATTTGCAAAAAGTTCAACTGCATGTAAAAATTTATTGGACATCACTTCTTTAAAGTGATTTTTGCAATTCCCAAAACAGACTAAAAAACGCAAATATGTTAGTATTCTTGAAACTATGAGAATTGTAAACTCCTTGAATAAAGGCTTTAATATTACATTTTGTATAAGAGTAACATCTTTGTTTTATACTGCATGTTTTAAATGCACAAAATTAACCAAATTAAACACTATATATAAATTATGGAAGTCTGGGCTTAAATAAACAAGTTGTTTTAAACTATTTTTATTTTGTATTAAAATTATCCATGGATGACTTCATATTTTAAGTTTTCCAAATTAGTGGCTTTGTTTTCTTTTCACTATTTTAATATTTTCAAGAAATTACAGCAGTTTTATTTGGGAAAAGGTTAATATTTGATAGTAATATTTATGAAGATACACCCATCTCATTAATTTGAAACATTATAAATAATCTCATAAGATAAGTGAGATGGCTTTAAATAATTAGAGGACTGCCAAAAGTGTTCCACTTCCTGGTCAATAAATAAGAAACGATCCTGAAAAAGAATCAGATGACCTCTGAAAATTTTATCTTTTTGGTAATTATACTGATGTTAATAAAGTTAGAAAATCTTCATTTAATTTCATTTTATGATAACATTAAGATTGAATATTTTAAAAGCTGCAGTTAAGAATTCAATAAAATGCTATAATATTTTGGATCTGAAATATCTTTTTAATCTAACCTCTTTTAGAATTCAAATTTCTTAGTTCTCTAATGAAAAGCAATACTAAAGGTTAAAATACAGTGAAGAAAAAAAGATGGGGGTAAGAAGAAACAAGGAATAACTTGTAAAGAAAACATATTTTTAATCTATAAAATATGTATTTTTAAACATATAAATACAATATGTTATTTTGGGTTGTGGTGGAGTGATTCATAATTTTACTGATACTTATATTTTTATTTACATACGATCCTCATGAAAATCTCATGTCAAGAACAAAGTTAATAGGTTCTTTTTATATTGCTTCATGCGAAAGCTTCATAATTAAAACATATCCTTACATATTCTTAAGATAATTTAAAGCATTAAGCAGATATCAATGCACTGGTTTCCACCCTTTTCTATGTATCTGGTATCTTTTCTCAAGTATTTTCATATATCAAACAAATTAAGATCTACACCTAACAGTCCTCATTTGATGTTGAGGAAAATTAAAAGGCCCATTTATAAAAAACTATGTCTTCTAGGTGGGACTGGACATTGCTTCTCCTATTATGATGACCTTCCTTTATTTCTGATAAGAGTGACATTGATGATATCCAAATGCACAATAGTGTCCAAGTTATAAATATAAAGGATAGCTCTTACATTCAGTTTCTCCTCTGTTTGAATCTCATACACCATTAGGAAGAGAATAGCCTAATCTTTGGTGTGCCAGGACATAATAAGGAAAAATTTTGAAGCCCACCTGTTTTACAGTAAAAACAGTTTGAGGCAGCCTTGCTCAAGAGTTCTCTAGAATTAGGTACACACGAATTGACATGGATCAATCATACAGCATGTTTTTGGCACATGGCGCACAGCCAAATCAGTAGTTTTCTACCCTACTAAGAACTTTTTTCCCTTTCCTTGGGAGACTCGGACACACAAGCTTAATTTGAGATAAATGAGGTAATATTAGTAGAAACAAATTGGGAGATGCATCATATTTGAGAGATGGTTGATTAGCAAGAAATATATAAATATTAATATGAATGTGGGAAGGAAGCAACATGATTGTTCCAAGCTGAATGGTTTAAATTAAATAACAAAGTGATTTTATCATCATATTTTAGTCTATAAAAGTGACTGGTCAAATTTAGTAAAATAACAGCTTTATTTAAAAAACTGTAATGCAATATTATCTGCATTAAGATAATTTTAAGGAACAATTTTCTATTTTAAATTTATAAATCTATTGAAACATAGTGGCGAGAGTGGGCATCCTTGTCGTGTTCCTGATCTTAAAGGAGAGAGCTTTTCCCCATTGAGAATGATGTTCACTGTGGGCTTTTCATAGATGGTTTTTATGAAATTGAGGACTATTCCTTCTTTCCCTACACTTGGAAGAGTTTTAATCAGGAAACGATGCTGTATTTTGTCAAATGCTTTTTCTGCATCAACTGAGAGAATCATATGGTTCTTGTCTCTTCTCTTATTTATGTGTTGTTCTATCACATTGATTGATTTGCAAATGTTGAACCACCCTTGCACCCCAGGGATAAATCCCACCTGGTCATGATGGATAATCCTTTTAATGTAGTGTTGGATCCTATTGGCTAGGATCTTGTTGAGAATCTTGGCATCCATATTCATCAGGGATATTTGTCTGGAATTCTCCTTTTTGATGGGGTCTTTGTCTGGTTTTGGGATCAAGGTAATGCTGGCCTCATAGAATGTGTTTGGAAGTTTTCCTTCTATTTCTACTTTTTTGAAACAGCTTCAGTAGAATAGGTATGATTTTTTTCTTTAAATGTTTGGTAAAATTCCCCTGGGAAGCCATCTGGCCCTGGACTCTTGTTTTTTGGAAGGTTTTTGATTACTACTTCAATTTCATTACTGGTTATTGGTCTATTTGGATTGTCTGTTTCTTGCTGTTTCGGTCTTGGTAATTTGTAAGTTTCCAGGAAGACATCCATTTCTTGCAGGTTGCTTAATTTGTTGGCATATGGTTGCTGGTAATAATTTCTAATAATTGTTTCTATTTCCCTGGTGTTAGTCATGATCTCTCCCCTTTCATTCATGATTTTATTGATTTGGGTCCTTTCCCTTTTCTTTTGCATAAGTCTAGCCAGAGGTTTATCAATTTTATTAATTATTTCAAAGAACCAGCTTCTGGTTTCACTGATCTGCTTTATTGTATTTCCAGTTTCTATTTCATCGATCTCTGCTCTAATCTTTATTATTTTTCTTCACCTGCTTGTCTTAGGTTTTATTTGCTGGTCTTTCTCCAGCTCCGTTAGGTGTAAGGTTACCTTGTGCATTCGGGAATTTTTTTTTTTCTTTTTCTTTTTTTTTTTGGAGTGAGGCTTGGATGGCTGTGTATTTTCCCCTTAGGACTGCCTTTGCTGTATCCTATAAGTTTTGGACCAATGTGTTTTCATTTTCATTAGTTTCCATGAATTGTTTAAGTTCTTCTTTAATTTCCTGACTGACCCAAACATTCTTAAGCAGGATGGTCTTTAGCTTCCAACTCTTTGAATTCCTTCCAAATTTTTTTCTTGTGATTGAGTTCCAGTTTCAAAACACTGTGGTCTGAGAATATGCAGGGCATAATCTCAATCTTTTGTTACCAGTTGAGACTTGATTTGTGACCCAGTATGTGGTCTACTCTGGAGAAAGTTCCATGTGCATTTGAGAAGAATGAGTATTCTGTTGTTTTAGGGTGAAATGTTCTGTATATATCTATGAAGTCCATCTGGTCCAGTGTGTCATTCAAGCCCTTGTTTCTTTGTTGATCTTCTGCTTAGATGATCTGTCTATTGCTGAGAGTGGAGTGTTGAGGTATCCTACTATTAAAGTATTATTATCAATATGTTTCTTTATTTTGGTTAACAGTTGGCTTCTCCCATGTTGGGGGCATAGATGTTTATAATTGTTAGATCTTCTTGTTGGATAGACCCTTTAAAAATGGTATAGTGTCCTTCTGTATCTCTTACTACAGTCTTTAGCTTAAAATCTAATTTGTCTGATATGGGAATTGTTATCCCAGCTTTCTTTTGAGATCTGTTGGCATGAAAAATTGTTCTCCATCCCCTCACTTTCAGTCTGGATGTATCTCTAGTTTCAAAATGAGCCTCTTGTAGACAGCATATGGATGGGTCATATATAAACTATATTCCAATATATAATACATGAATATGGAGTAAATATATACCATAAATTTTTATCTTTAAAAATTTGAGGGTTTTTTTTGAGAAAAATACATAGGATATCTAAAAATAGTACAAAGATGAAGCAGGTATAAGATGAAGAATATGAAAATAAATGATGTAAAAATAATTGTTACTTCCTTTTTTCTCTCCTAAATTAGGAACTTAGTTGTGTTTGTTTACATGTTTGGGTTTGGGTTTGGCTTTTAGTTGTGGCCTTTTACTAATGTATTGGGTAATATGTAAGCCCTAGTTGGCATTTTTGGTGTACTTTTTCCTCTTGACTTAAAGTTAGTGCCGCTTTGTAGTTCTTGAAAGTACTCGTCACATTTCAGATTACACATATTTGGATATTACATTAAATTAATCCATAGATTAATATATGGTTTCTTTGGCTGAGATTCTTTTCTTGTTTCACAGATATTTTAGAAAACTTTATTTTGAGAAAAAAGGAGTAGAGGCCAAATGAATTAACTAATATATCATCTTCTTTTTTTCTTTTTTTAAACCATACTCACAAACTTGCCAGCCAGATAATGTTATCCTCAAATAGACCTTAGCAGCACAGTGACTCCATCTGCTCATTGCCTGCTTCGGTCTCCTATATAAATTCAGAACCACGTTCACTTACAAAGAATTGATTTCCACCCGAGTGGGCAGAATCAATGGATCAACTGTTACAGATTTTACTACTTATACCCTTGGCCAGAGCCTGTGATTTGTGTTTACAATCCATAAGAGCTTTCATGCCCTTCAAATCTGCGTGTACCCAAAAAAAATAAAAAATAAAAAAATTATAGTAATGCAATGCAACACTTTTAAAGCTATACTTCTGCCACTAACACTGCAGCCTATTTCTCCAGTTATTTTAATTAATTAGAATAATAATATGTTACTAATATTTTCACATTTTTCTCTTCAAAGATTTGATATCCACTAATTATTTCTAACCTCTATCCAAGGAAAAGCTTTTTGTACATTGTCAGTGAAGATTCTAGAGGAACATGGTTACTCTTAAGTTTAATTGAGAAGAATAAAACTTATAATACATGAATGTATCATTTTTCACCATTTTTATTGGAAAAAATTAGCAGCATTAATTAAATAGAGAAGGTAGAGTGTGAGCCGGGGATGGGGTAACAGGAAGTTTTTAGAAGGAAATTTGCCAGCATATACAAAGTATTTCCTTTTCAAGTAAGAAATTATAGTGTTGGGTCTGTTTCCCCCCAGAAATGTTCACAAGTGCAAAATGCATGTTAATGAATATTTATCCCAGTGGACTATAACTAGTGATGTACTGAAAACAATCTAAATATTCATTTTGAGGGAGTTACTTATATAAATTATAGTATATTCATGTGATTGGAAGATTAAGTGATTAAGAAATATTAGAATAACAGATGAGGGTAGTACCAATGCGCTGACAGGGAAAGAAGCTCATTAGATATAAGGTAAAAATTAAGATGCAAGAGTATGTGTAAATAATTGCTTTTTGACATATTATTTTTGCTTAAAATATAAGATATAAATAAATTCTGCAAGTCATACTGTTTAAACTTGCTATCTCTTAAGGATCAGATTGGGTGGTGGTCTGGGTCTGAGTGTTTGACAGACTTCAGTTTGTCACAGAGTTTTGTATCATATGATGTTTAATATTTATAATTAGAAAATAATGTCAAGATATTTTCAGCTGGAAAGTGAAAAAAATATTTTTAATTGTCATTTGTTAAATGCACACGCCAATGTTAATTTTTAAAAAGCCACATGATAATGCAAAGAAATTGTATTTTTTTACTTTAAAGATGTGATGATTATGTTTATTACATTATTTTATTTTTTCTCTGTGAGAAACTAAGTGAATACTTTCAGTAAGTTTTTAACAGAGGGTATTTTTATTCTTTTTTGGAAGAATTTTACTTTTTTGTCTGATTAGTTTTTCTTTGGGCACTCAATTTTATAACTGATCACAAATTTCTCATTGCCAGACATAATTGACTAAATATTGTTTCCCAACTGTAGCAGGTATATTCAACTGTACGACATGAGTTATCTGTCAAGCCACAATTTTGGCTCCCTCCTACTGCCTGTCCTTGTTTTTCTTTCCCCTTAGCTTTAAATTATGTGTTATTGCTTTTTTAAAATAAACTTTTCTATTTTACAACAGTTTTAGATCTGTTGAAAAATGAGAAATATAGTGTACAGAAGATTCCCATATATATTAGATTCAGTTTACTTTATTGTTAACATCTTGATTGTCAAATAGCTGAATCCCAAATTAGTACATTTTTATTTAAAGTTTATTCTTTATTAAGGCTTTTTTTTTTTTTTTTTTTACATTTTCCACTAGAGTCCCTTTACTATTCCAAGATTCCAGCCATGATATTCTATTATGTTTAGTCATCGTGTGTCCTTAGATTCCTCTTGGCTGTCATAGTTAATGAGACTTTCTTTGCTTTTAATGAAATTGACAGTTTGGTGAGTACCAGCCAGATATGCTATGGAACACCTCTTAATTGGAATTTGTCTGATGATTTTCTGATAATTAGATGGGGAATATATATATCTGTATGGACTCATGAATATTTTGTAGTTTGATTTATATTCAATACTACTTATTATATCTTCAGGTAGTGAAAATACATTTGGTAATATTACTAAATGTGCAGAGATGAGAATCTCTTGACTATGGTCCATTAAGAGATGCTCAACGTTTAATCAATGAAAGCTTATGTATAGGTCAGAGTCTATGTGTTCAATAGATCAAGAAAAAAAGAATTAATATCAAGCCGAACCCAGGTAAATTTATGATATACAAGACCACTTGCCCAGAGCAGAAGATTTTGCAACCATAAACTAGTAGAAACACTGAAATAAAAATTTTGATGAATTGCTGGAGGTTGAATGTGGGTTGTCATGAAAGCAAGAAACTCAAAGGGACCCACATTCTTGGATGGACCCACATTCTTGGATGGACCCACATTCTTAAAGGAATAAAAGGATAAATCACAGAATGGGAAAAAATATTTGCAAAATATAGATCTGGTAAAGGTTTTGTATCCAAGATAACAAAGAACACTTATAACAAGGAACACTTAAAACTCAATAATAGGAAAAGAGCGTAACTAAAAAATTGGCAAAATTTCTGAACTGACACCAAAGAAGATGTAGATTGAAAATAAATATATAAAATGATGCTCAACATATTGCCTCCAAGGAATTGAAAATTAAAACAAAAATGAGATATCATTACAAACCTATTAAAATGGTTAAAATTAAAAAAAAAACTAAGAATAGGAAATGCTGTCTAGGCTACAGAGAAACAGGAATATTCACTTTTTGCTGTTGGGAATGCAAAATGGTACTTAGAAGACAGTTTGGCTGTTTCTTACAAAGCTTTTAAACATAGTCTCATAATATAATCCAGCAATTGGGTGCCTAAGTGTGCACCCAACTGATTGAAAACTTCTGTTCATAAAACACCTGTACATCACTCTTTATAACCTTTCATTCATACTTACCCCAAACTGGAAGCAACCAAAATATCTTTCATACAGTGAATGGATAAACAAAGTGAACAAACTGTGGTACATGTATACATAGATAATGAGTTATGAAGCCATGAAAAGACATGGGTGAATCTCAAGTGCATATTGTTAAGTCAAAGAAGCCAATCTGAAAAGGCTGCATACTGTGTGATTCCAGTCATAGGACATTCTGGAAAAAGCAACTATAGAGACAGTGAAAAGATCATTGGTTGCCAAGGGCTTGGGGAAAGAGGGAAGGGTTGGATAGGTAAGTCATAGGGGATTTTTTGGATCATGAAACTGTTCCTTATAATATCATAGTTGTGAAAATATGAAATAATACACTTTTTAAATTCATAAAACTTTACAGCACAAAGAATAAACCTAAATGTACAGGGGCTCCTGGCTGGCTCAGTCAGTAGATCATACGACTATTAATCTGTGTTATGAGTTCAAGTCCCATGTTGGCTGTGGAGCCTACTTAAATGTATGCTTGAGAATCATCTTCTCTTAGCTGTAACAGTGAAGTCAAGATTTAAGTACTCTTTCAGGATTCTTTCAGATACCCCCATGACCTTCTCCATTGTTCTGACATGTTAAATTAACCATTTTTTGTTTTTGTTTTTTGTTTTTTGTTTGACCCCATCAAAACAATGGTACTCTACCAGAAACTTTAGGGGACTTTGAAAGGAAGGATTTGTGTTTTATTAATTAAGAGGAACTTTATTTTTTTTTTTATTTTTTTTTAAAGATTTTATTTATTTATTTGACAGAGATAGAGACAGCCAGTGAGAGAGGGAACACAAGCAGGGGGAGTGGGAGAGGAAGAAGCAGGCTCATAGCAGAAGAGCCTGACGTGGGGCTCGATCCCATAACGCCGGGATCACGCCCTGAGCCGAAGGCAGACGCTTAACCGCTGTGCCACCCAGGCGCCCCAATTAAGAGGAACTTTAAATGGTCTTTTAAGGGCAAGAGTTGTGTTTTATTAATTTTTATTTCTCCAGAACATTGTACAATATTTAATAAATAAATTCATCCTTTCCCATAAATAGCCAATAGAAATTCTGTGTATCAGGCACAGTAAGCTGTGAATTAAGATAAATAGATACTACAAGCCACAGATCATAAAATATAAACTAAATTTCTGAATAATTACATCATTTACTCACTGTAATGTAGTAGGAAGTTGCAAAGTTAAGGGTAGAAATTATCTCTTGGCTTTCATTTTTTCCCCTTAATTTGTGTTAGTATTCCTTAATTATACTTCTGAGAGTACATCTAATCTTTAACACTTTCTCAAGATACCCATGGTTCCTGGTAGCGTACCACTGCTTTCACTTCAGTGGGCCATTTGGTTTAATTTTAACACTGATTGAGACAAAATACATGTAAAGTTGTGAATGAATTTTCTCTTCTAAGTGCCTGGAGTAAGCAAACACTAAAAATACATATTTTTCAAAATCCTTCTAAAGTGTGGAAGATACTTAACTAACGTCCATTTGGGAATTAAAATTCATATTTCTAATACACAAATAATTAAAAACTCTTAGGCCAAATGCCAGATTGCAGGTGCTTAACAATTTTATTTGCATAACAAAACAGTAAAATAAATCAACTCTTTTAGGGAATGAGAATTTTACTGGGCTTTTACTAATGCCTTATGTATTCCACAAAACCAGCTGATTTCATATTATTGTGAACAAGATGAATCTGGCCAGAAAAGTGGAAAGAAGATGTATACGAGCCATTGGCTGTATGGCTTGCTTGCCCCCTTTTCCATTCTAATGTCTTTAAAAACTTGGTGACAAACAGTAAAAAAGACCTGAAAATTACCAGGCAACTTCCAATTTAGGAAATATTTTGAATTTGCTGATGATAATTTACTCCCTGGGAAGATTTTAAGTGCTTTTGAGAAGAATTAACTTTTATAAAGATGGAGGTAATCATTGCTTAGTAAATAATTGCTGATCTGCAATTAGTCACCAGTTCTTTTTGCGCAAGTAGAATTTTGAATGCTCATTGTGCCATTTTATTTTTATAATTATTCTTATTGGTTTTCTAATTTTTTTTAAAGATTTTATTTATTTATTTGACAGAGACAGAGACAGCCAGCGAGAGAGGGAACACAAGCAGGGGGAGTGGGAGAGGAAGAAGCAGGCTCATAGTGGAGGAGCCTGATGTGGGGCTCGATCCCATAACGCCGGGATCACGCCCTGAGCCGAAGGCAGACGCTTTACCGTTGTGCCACCCAGGCGCCCCGGTTTTCTAATTTAATAGACTTTACCAGCAGATTTCATAACATGACTAATATTTTCCTAAAATATATGATAACTGGTATCTGAATTTTTCAATTATTTAAAAAACATTTTTATCTTAATTTCTTTATTCTAGTTTCATGACCTTGAGTTTTACAGTGTTATATCCTTTTTAAAAAACATGGAATAATAATAAAGTAACCCTAGAAAATTCTACCTAAATTTCAAGAGCTGGGTCTCTACTTCCAACCAACCCAAACTCAAATAAAAACTTGATTTTAATATATCATCCACTCGCAGGTCAATCAAGCCTTCACAGTTTTGCAATTTGTTCATCCATAAAAACACGACAGAATGCCAAGTTAGTCCATTGTGTGGTGTTTATGAATTTGTATATGTTGAATTTGAAACCTATTTGCTTCTTCCCACATTACAGCACCTTAACATCTTTATTCAGTGTCCCTACTTGCTTGCTCTTCACTTTCTTCATTTTTTTTCTCATCTTCAATACCTAGGTTGCCTTGCCCTACTTGAATGTTTACTTATGTGACAACCTCCCAATTATATTAGTAACAGATTAAGCATGTGTATTATGGGCTCCCATTTTGCGTTATTGTGGTTGGAGGACCAGAAGTTAATATATTTTAAGGATTAAGAGCCACATAAAGTATCAACTAATAAACATAGTAATAAAGGAAACATGAATTCACATCCCAGTTTCATGACTTATTTCCTACAAGATCTCCAGCAAATTTTTTTACCGTAATTGAGAATTCTTTTTAAATCTGTAATATGATGATTAGCTAGCCTATTGGCTATTTGCTTAAATAAGACAATATACAAATAGCATGGTGCCCATAAAATATTAGTCATAAATAGGTGTTTCTATAATTATGACTTTGTCATTATTGTTTTACTTCTTTTAGTCTTAAAGACAATTTCATCTCTTAATTTCATCTCTCTGTTTAAAATATGAATACCTCAGAAAAGTTATTGATGAAAGTCTTTTTCTTTTGCCTTGATGACTGGGCACAAACTCCCCAAGTTTATGGAAAAGAAGTACAATTTAAGAAAAGTGCAATTTATAATCCCCTTTTAATTTGTGTTGTGAGGTCCACAACATGTTTTTCCATCATCACACCATAGGAATCATTGAGATGGTGTAGAATACTATCTATTTCTATCTACAATTTTACCTCAAATATCAGTATTTGAGCTTAAATAGAGCAGATTATTTTTGTGATTTATAAACATAATTTAAGTAAAAATTTCAAGTCAGTTAAGTGAAATACATCGAGAAATACATATTTAATGTTTTTGCAAAAGGAGAGAAATAATTGTTTTTCTTATGAAAATATTCCCACCAGGTGATTATTTTGGGAGGGGGGAGTGGTAAATGACACATGCAAATGACTTCAGACATGTTATTATTTACCTCTCCTAATTAATCAAACTTTATATTGTTGTCTAATTTTAAATTTTAAAAAGACACCTAGTAATTCATTTAATACACAAGCTATAATAGTTAACATGTGTTGAGATTTTGAAAGATAAGCCCACGCATCTAATTAGTGATGAAACTGGGTTTGGAGCACAAGTCTGCTTACTTCATAGTTCGTATAAACCATAATGCCTCTAACAAAATTATACTATCTCTCATAAACTTATTTTGTTTGATTGTCCAGTCTTTGTTCAGAATTTTCCTCTTATAGGTGTGAAGGAAAAAGAATTAGGAAGAATAAGTAGCCATCAATAAAGAACAAGAAAGAAGGAAAGTTAATATGGGACAAAAAATAAGCAAAAGGAGAAATTGAAAAAAAAAATTTCTAAAACTGATTTGTGTACTATATAGCTGCACAAACATAAATGGTGTATGTGTGTGTGTGTGTGTGTGTGCACAGATATTTTTGAAATGCACTGTTGTGGAGCTTTAAAATATATGATTATTTTTGCAACTTTCATGAATGTGACTGAACCAAAGGTTCAACATTGACATTCCATTTGGATCACAAGGGGAAGGGCATCTCAAAGACAAAAGCCCATCAGAGAATACAAATTGCTTCTAAATCTTCAAAGTTCAAGTGTAATAACCGTTCGCAAGAGTAGTTTAGGGGATATCAACTGCCATTGAGATTGCATTCACTTAAGGAGGACATCAAAGGAAACCAGAGTTCTCGCCACATCATGATTTATGGATTTGGCTTGAACACTTGTAATTACTTCCCTAGCACAAGAGAGTAAGTATAGATGCATGAGCTCCACCAAGCTCAAATTCCTGAGAATAAGAGTGCTTAATTCTCTTTTGCTGACAGATTCTCAAAGGCATTATAACAGGAAATAGGTCAAAATGTTATTTCATGCCTCAGACTGGAATGGGCAAAACTGTATCAAGAAGGCTACTGCTTTTTCAACAAATTATTTCTGATAAAATTTTTGAAAAAATATATTTATGATATACATGGTTTTACTGAGAATTTTTACACAAAGTAGCTAATTATATCTAAGTAAAGTTAATTAACGTAACAATTAGAGATGTATAAAATATTCATATGTAAGACTTTAAGTAAAAATAGGAATCATTATTTTTTCTATTATTTTATTTTTTCTACCCTTGATGTCTACAAATGCAGAATTAAGAAATATCACCTTATTTACTTTCAAATGATATGTCAATTTTTTTTTTTTTGATTCTCTGTCTGGCTAAAATAGGTAGTTAAATCTAAAGAGTGCAGGGGTTAATTTAATGTACAAGATACTAGGAAGTTATAATCTAATGATCTTATATTTGACCATCATGACTAATTTATTTATGGCCAATCTCTGCATTAAAACAATAAAACATGATGGAAAGCCACAGAAATCCACATAGTGAGTTAGCTTTATGCCAAGGAGTAATTAAGTTATTTGAAATCCAAAAATTACTTCATTTATTCATGTTAATGTACAAGATAAATAAAGGTAAACATAAATAAGGCAAAATCTTATAAAGGCAAAACTGATTTTAGGAATATTTGATATGTGAATGCCAAGTACATAAAAAAGCCATTCTTTTCTCTTGAGGGGTTAAATGAAACTAGGACTATTTTACCATCTGTGATAACACTGCCATTATGACTTTGTCTTTTCTTCCTGCATAAATCCTTTCTTCTGTGTTCAGTTCAGCAAAGAGCTAATTGTTCAACAGAATTCATATCCACCCTCAATTTCTCAGCACCTGTCCTATACACACACACAATTTACATACAGATATATAGTTTAATATTTATGTAAATATATTAATTTTAAGATATTTATACCTATACGATTTATTATAAAATACAGAATTTGTCATATCTAAAATTGGAATGAGATATATGCCCCAGAATATGATTATTCATTCTAGTTATTTAAAATAATTATGAATTTATCTCAGGGGTATCTGGTTGCCTCAGTTGGTTAAGCAACTGCCTTTGGCTCAGATCATGATTCCTGGGTCCTAGGATTGAGTCCGCGTTGGGCTCCCTTCTCAG
This sequence comes from Ursus maritimus, assembly GCF_017311325.1. Lineage (NCBI taxonomy): Eukaryota > Metazoa > Chordata > Mammalia > Carnivora > Ursidae > Ursus > Ursus maritimus. The sequence goes on from NW_024426552.1 coordinate 23,707,392, forward strand.
CGGGAGCCTGTTTCTCCCTCTGCTGCTCTCTCTCTCTGTCAAATAAATAAATAAAATCTTAAAAAAAAAAGAATTTATCTCATATCAGAAATACATAGTAAATAATTTTAACAGCATTTAATTAACTGCCTAGTAGAAAGGGGGCACGATGCTTTACAAAGTTTGTCACAAATAGTAATTACTAAGTCCTTATTTGGTAGGGATTTTTCTTATACTCTAATGGAAATACTATAAATAGCCCAAATACTATAACTTAATTGTATCTCATAGATAATTATGACAAAATATATTTGTGTGATTAGAAAATCTGTTTTTACCAGGGCGCATGGGTGGCTCAGTCAGTTAAGCATCTGACTTCGGCTCAGGTCATGATCTCAGCGTCCTGGATTGAGTCTCACCTAGGGCATACATTGGACCTCTTCACTCAGTGGGGAGTCTGCTGCTTCCCCCCTTATACCTCCCCCTGGTTGTGCTCTCTGTCTCAAATAAATAATATCTTTTAAAAAAACCTGACTTTTTCTTATCACATACTGCCTTCCATATAAATATTTATATGAAAAAAGATATACTGAGCTTAAAAAAAGAATTTTGTTTTGCTGTGTACAAGGAGTAAGAAAAAATTCCATTCAAAATATAAATGAAACCACCTAGGAATATACTTATCAAAAAGTACAGATTTCTTGCACTGAAAATTACAAAATACTGCTAAGAAATATTAAAGAAAGTCTAAATAAATGGAGAGATATGTCATGCATATGTATGGAAAACTCAGAACTGTTGTCGGTTTTCCTCAAATTGATCTAAAAATTCAACACAGTATTTATCACATTTCCAGTATAAGATTTTGTAGTAATTAATAATCTTAACTTAATATTTATATGTAAATGCAGAGGACCTAATATATACAATAATACTTTGGAAAAGAAAATAAATACTTCTCAATTTCAAAATTTGCTATGAATCTATTGTCATATCAAGACAATATGTTACTGGGGTAAACATATAAATACAGATCTTTGCAACAGAATTGATAGTTCAGAAATAAATCCTTATGTGTATGATCAATTATTTTTTTAAAAATTCAATTCAATTAATTAACATAGTGTATTATTAGTTTCAGAGGTAGAGTTCGGTGATCCATCAGTCTTACATAATACCCTGTGCTCTTTACATCATGTGTCCTCCTTAATGTCATCACCCAGTTACCCCATTTCCCCCATCCCCTCCAACAATCCTCACTTTGTTTCCTATGATTAAGAGTCTCTTATGGTTTGTTTCCCTCCCTAATTTTGATTTTTACCTCCCTTCCCCTATGATCCTCTGTTTTGTTTCTTAAATTCCACATATGAGTGAGATCATATGATAATTATCTTTCTTTGATTGACTTATTTCGCTTAACATAATACCCTCTAGTTCCATCCACATCATTGCAAATGACAAAATTTCTTTTTTTTTGATGGCTGAGGAGTATTCCATTGTATATATATATACCACATCTTCCTTATCCATTTGTCTGTTGGTGGACATCTGGGCTCTTTCTATAGTTTGGCTATTGTGGACATTGCTGCTATGAACATTGGGGTTCACATGCCCCTTCAGATCACTATGTTTGTATCTTTGGGGTAAATTACCCCAAAGATCAATTAATTTTTGTCATAAATGTCAAGACAAATCAATGGAGAAGGGACAGTTGTTTATCAAATAGTGCTGGGACAGCTGAGTATCTACATGCAAGAATACATTTATACCCTCACCTCACATTATACTCTTAAAATACATTCAAAATGGATAGTAGAGCTAAATGTAGGAGTTCAAACTATAAAACTTCTAGAAGAAAACACAAAAGAAAATATTTAAGACATTGTGTTAAACAAAGAGTTCTTAGATATGGTATCAACACAGGATCTATAAACACACTTGGATTAATTGGATGTCATCAATATTAAAACCTTTGTGTTTCAAAAGACATAAATAATAAAATTAAGAGATAAGTCAGAGTGGGAGAAAATACTTGTAGATTATATAGCTAAGAAGGCTAAAATTCAGAATATAAACAATGAAATCTTATAATTCAATAATAAAACAAATATCCCATTAAAATGGGTGAAATATTTGAGTAGACATTTCTCTAAATAATATATAAAAAAAGCTAATAAACATATGAAAAATTTATATGGAACCACAAAAGGTCCCAAATAGCCAAAGAAATACTGAAAAAGAAAAGCAAAACTGGAGGCATCACGATTTCAGATTGCAACTATATTACAAAGCTGTAGTCATAAAGACAGTATGGTACTGGCACAAAAACAGATACATAGATCAATGAAACAGAATAGAAAACCCAGAAATGGATCCATAACTGTGTGGTCAGCTAACCTTCGACAGAGCAGGAAAGAATATCCAATGGAAAAAAGACAGCCTCTTCAACAAATGGTGTTGGGAAAACCAGACAGCAACATGCAGAAGAAAGAAACTGGACCACTTTCTTACACCATGCACAAAAGTAGCTTCGAAATGGATGAAAGACCTAAATGTGATAGAGGAAACCATCAAAATCCTAGAAGACGACACAGGCAGCTGCCTTTTTGACCTTGTCCATAGCAACTTCTTATCAGACACATCTCTGGAGGCAAGGGAAACAAAAGCAAAAATGAACTATTGGGACTTAAAGTAAAAAGCTTCTGCACAGTGAAGGAAACAATCAACAAAACTGAAAGGCAGTCTGTGGAATGGGACAATATATATGCAAATTATGTATCTGATAAAGGGTTAGTATCCAAAATCTATAAAGAACTTACCAAACTCAACACTCCCAAAACAAATAACCCACTTGAGAAATGGGCAGAAGACATGAATAGACATTTTTCCAAAGAAGGCATCCAGTTGGCTAACAGACACATGAAAAGATGCTTAGCATCACTCATCATCGGGGAAATACAAGTCAAAACTGTGATCATACACCACCTCACACTAGTCAGAATGGCTAAAATGACCAACACAAGAAACAACAGATGTTGGTGAGGATGTGTAGAAAGGGCAACCCTCCTGCAGTGTTGGTGGGAAAGCAAACTGGTGCAGCCACTCTGGAAAACAGTATGGAGTTTCTTCAAAAAGTTAAAAATAGAACTACCTTATGATGCAGAAAATATATACAATGGAATATTGCTCAACCATCAAAAAGAATGAAATCTTGCCATTTACAACACGAATATAGCTAGAGTGTATTATGCTAAGTGAACTAAGTCAGTCAGAGAAAGACAAATACCATATGATTTCATTCATATATACAGTTTAAGAAACAAAACAAATGAACATATGGAAAAAAGAAAAGAGAAAAAAAGAAAGAGAGGGAAACAAACTGTAAGAGACTTGATGATAGTGAACAAACTGATAGTTGTTGGAGGGAGGGAGGTGAGGGATGGGCTAGATTGGGGATGGGTATTAAGGAAGGCACTTGCTGTGATGAGCACTGGGTATTATATGTAAATGATGAATCACTGAATTCTACTCCTGAAGCTAATATTGCACTGTATGTTAACTAATTAGAATTGAAATAAAAATTTAAAAAATAAAATAAAATTTCTTTTTCTACATAAAAAAAGAAGTCAGTCATTTGGAAAATGCAATATAAAACCACAGTGAGAATTATCTCAAACCTACTAGAATGGCTTTAATCAAAGAGAAGGAAAATAACAAGTATAGGCAAGGATGTGGTCATACTCTGAGAGTGGACATGTAGAGTGACAGACCTTCAGACCTTTGGAAAAAGGTTGGCAGTTTCTAAAGTAGTTAAACCAATTTACCATGTGACCTAATAATTCCCTTTGATATTTACCCAATAAAAAATGGTTTGTGCTACTTTGGTAAACATAGGGTCATAGAAAAGTGAAAGAGTTAACATTACCTATTTATTTGTATGGAACCTGAAAAATGAAAAGAAGAAAGGATAAATCCAATAATTTCAGTTTGAACACTTTAGTATATCGTGGTGCTGTTTACTGGGATTGAGAGAAGAGATTTGGGGAGGAAGATAAGTAATTCTGCTTTTGTTATATCATCTGGCAATGTCGGTGGGTATTACAAATGTGCTTATCCCTTCTGTGCCATGCTTGTTCCCTCCCTAAATTTTTTGTACTAGGGTCTTCTCTAAGTCTAGAGACCTCATTACCCATTTTCCCACATCCGTGTCCTCTGGTCATAAAATTTCCAGTTTCTTGGAAAGGATGGTCTTACTTTCTTTCTACCAAATCTTACTTAGTTAACATTTTCAAATATTCCTTTCTTCTGTATCACTATTCTGTTTATTTTCCAGATGTCCTTAGATCGACATTCACCAATATTCAGATATTTACTGGACCCCACACCACATGCTGTTTTATGCAAAGGTTCAGTGACTCCAGCACCTCAAATTCCAGCAAGTAGAAAAAGTCAGATAAATAAATACAAGGAGGAAAATATTACTGTTCATGCATGAGATGTGCTGCAATCAGTGCAGGGAAACACACACACACACACACACACACACAGCAGAACAAACAAACAAGTTTTCAATGCAATAGAGAAAATCCTCCTCCACAAAGATGAGAGTATTACTATTAGCCTTTTAAAATTTTCATTCACCATAGTGATCTTTAAAAAAGATATTCATTTATGTCTCCTCATTGCCTAAAACCCCTTGAGATTTCTGATGTACGTAGACTAAAGCAAATTCCCTACCTTAAATACAAAGTCCTATAAGATTTGGACTTGCCAACCTGTTCAACTTCATTTCCTAACACTATTTCTCTAGGGTTGTACATTAAGGATATTTATGCACCTATTTTCCTTTGTTTTGAAATTTTCACCTAGAGAACTATCCCTCAGAAATAAAAATCAGTAATAAGGATATAGGAATGTTTACCATTGAAGTATTTGCTGTATCAAGTGATGGAAACAACCTTAATGTCCATTCATAGTAGACCAGTTAGTTAATTATGATATGTTTATATTGTGCTATCATGAATTATATCTATATGCAGTAAAGGATCAAGACTGCAGTTCAATTATATAAGACAAATTGGTTTGAAAAATAAACATCAACAACAACACAACAAAAATCACTCAAGAGAACCATATGTTTATAAGTTTCTGTAAACATAAAAAAGAATTGATAGGCTACACATTGAGTTCCTATCATTGATTATATAACCCGGAGTGGAATCGTATAGTAAGACATTCACTTTTTATCTGTCTATATTTTGACTGATACAATAAGCACGTTTTGCTTTTTGTTTTAATTTGGAGAATAATCTAGTAAAATAGAAAAACTACCTGTTCCTCTAGTTCTTTTCTCTGCCTTCGAGTTTAACACTATTAGAAAGGAAAAAAAATACAAGGAACTTTATAAAATAAAAGTCACATACATTTGAAAAGTTGTTTCTTGATGAAGAACATTTTATATGTTCCCATGTAGAGTTACTGAACACATCGTGATTATATTCAATCATTATAAATAGTCCTTGTTTTTTATTTAGTTTTTATTAATGTAAGAAAACATTGTCTCTTTGTTTTGGACTGTAAAGACATTTTGAGTAGGAGAAAATATATAGGCAAATCTACTCACATTTGTCAATATGATTGAAAGGCTTCTTATAGGTTGCAGAACTACAGTCATTAAAGGCATAGATAAAAAAACATTGATTCTTCTCGTTCACTGTTGTTTCTGGAGAGATCAATCAAATTGTAATGGGTTACTTAGAGGGGCAGAAAAAAGAAAACTGTTCACATTCTGATGTATTGTATTATTATCCAATTCTGAATATATAAATTAAGAAATACATAAAAATATATATGTATATGTTTACATGTGCATGTAAATATGTAAAGAGTGCAATTTGTAATAGTTCTCAATACGTAAACACTAAGATAATATTTATTTGTTAATGTTGATATAAAAATATCTGCTTTAAATCACTAGCATCTTTTTAATAGGTGACTATCAAAATTTTTACATTTGGTTATTTCTGATTTTGTTTTATGACTTACTTTAGTTTGATTATTTCCGAGATTATTTTATAATCAATTTACTGTTGGTGTTGTGTTTTTTTTTTTGTGTGTGATAGTGTGTGTGTATGAATTTTTTAGTAGTGCTTGAAGAGAATATGTTTCATGTTTAAAATATATACATTTTATCTGCATGTATTGTCATCTTTATTAATTCTGTTATTATTATATTATTTACTTTTGCTGTGTCTTGTATGTCTATAATGGACAGACAGAAAAATGAGTTCTTATCAGTCTTTGTAAATTTTTAAATTTTATTTCTTCATAAACATAGTAACATAGGAATTAAAAAAAAAACACTCCCTATGTGGTTTCACGTTTTTGTTCTATAGCATGGTGGCTTTGTTGGTAGACTAACGTGTGTATTACAACGTACTTCTTGCCAAACTGTGAGGTCAGTCCTTATGAAATCAATGCCTTTTAATGCTCCATGCTGAACAAGAAGTAAAAAGAATAAAGCTCATTAATTAAGCCGAGGGAAGGTGGGGACGTAAGAATGAATATACTGTGTGTATTGGCTTTCATTTTGATCTATCACTCATCCCAAGTTAGAAGAATCTACTGATGTTGCTTCTTCCTCAAAATGGATGTGGCTTGCAAAGGATACGGCTGTTGTGCTGTTCTCAGGCAAGACACACTGGTCAAATATCACCATGACAAGTAGCAGAATGTGAATCACTGGGATTGGGGTTCTAGCACATGGATAGCATTATGTAAATATTTCGTATTAGGGCTCATTGGGCCCCTTAAGCCCCAGTGTAGGGCCAGGGCGCTAAAGAGAGACCAAATTGGTATAACTCCATGTCTATTACCATAAAAAAAAGTATGTATATACACACACACAACACAGGTATACATACACATACATATATGCATAAAATATGTATCACTACTATGCATTATATAACATGCCAAAATACATATCTCATATATATTATATACATACATATGCAATTTTATACATAGGTAAAACATTTATTTCTGCCTATTTTCTCTGTTGAGATCCATATATGTTTCACCTTGAAAATAAAGGGATGCGTTATTTAAATAGACAAATGTATTTAATTGGTTGATAACATTTCTCTTGTATAACTATCGAAATGCTTTCTTCGAGAAAATTGAGCCAGGCAAAATATATATATTGTTTGATGTCATATAGTAAGTGGAACAGCTAATCAGATTTAGGTTTCCTGATTGAAATATAGTATTATATCCTAAATAAAACATTAGCATAGTGATGAAGAGCTAAGGACTCAGACATCTTGGATTGAACAGTTGTTCTGGTAGACAGCTGTGTGAGATCTTTTTCTTCTTGTGTCTCTGTTTTCTCATTTGTAGAACATGTAATCATATTTAGCTTATATCTGCAAAGTGTGTGTGAGTGTATGTAAAATATATATTTGTGTTTATATGTATATTTGTGTGTATACGTATATTTCTATACATATGTATGTTTGTGTCTCTGCATATACATATATCATAATGCCAGGGAATAATAACTTTGATTTATGCTAGGACAGAAACTTTAAGAATATAACCAGATATTTTTTGAAGCAAAAATAATCAAAAAAAATGTTTATTCTAATCATTTTATAAGTGCAATACTCTCGATGCTTCAAACAATATCACACTATTTACAAAGATTAACCAGAACTAAGTCATTTATATGGATAATGTTTCCCCTGATTATTCATTGTAAATGCATTCAATTATTGCTATTAGATATGTTGTAACTGACTTTGACTTATGTTTGTATTTAACAACTACTTACACAGGTCTACTGAGGAATATATATCCCAATACCTGCAATACTCCTTGAAACAGAATTGCCTCATGAAGTTTTTATTAAGTTCACATAATTATCAATTGGAAGCACAATATGAATTTTCTAATGACTTTTCAGTCATAACAAAATGATAGAAATATGACACAAATGGATGTACTGTCGGGGTATGTTCTCCTGACTCTGTTACTTCCAGAAGATTATGGCACTGATGGTTTTAAATCATTTGGATAAAAGGGAGAGAAAAGAAAGCCCTTCTCTTTCACCTTGACAATGAAATTGTGATTAAAAACTGATTATCCAACTATGACCACAGAATCAATCATTTCTTAACATACACTCTCAGGAAAAATTGAATTAACATTGGAAGAGAGAAATATGAAAATAGCCTGATGGTTGCTGTGGAATAGAAAAGATCTAGAGGCCATGCCAGGATTTTTGTAATTTAATCTCATGAGTGCTAGGACACATAAAATGTGATCGCTATTGCTGAATAGTGCGGATAATGCTTGTCTGTTAGGGTAACACTTGCCTGCTGCTTAAACAAATATAAAAATCTCAGCAGCATAAACAGTTTGCCATGTCCTGCTCCGTACACAGATCATTTCAGATGCCTCTCTGGGAGAGGTTCCTGCCGAGTGGTAGCTCAAGGATACCTCCTTCTTTAACTGCGTGGCTGTGCCATGCTGTAATCCTTCCTTTAAGCCCAAGAAGAGGAGGCAGAAAGAGAGAGCCCATGATCTCTAGGGAGATTTTAGGGATCAAGCCTTGATTTAGCTAAATCTAAATTGCTGGAAGCATCAGTCTCCAACTTCACTGAAAGGAAGCTTGGGAACTGTAGTCTTCTACCTTACTGGAAACACATTCCTGTAATACTAAACAGAAGAAATGGGATTGGTGGGGATCTAGCCTCTCTTGGCCTCATTGTACAATGAGAATAAGTACCTGAAATATTTTTATCATTTGTCGTGCTGACTATTAAGTTATATTTGAAGTTATAACTATCACTATCTATTCAAGTCCTTTATTCTCATGACAGTATATTTTAATTTTCTCAGATTTAAAATGTGTAAGTGAAAGTATTAGGAGATTCCAATCTCAGAAAACTCAATATGCCCTGATTCAAGGCCTCGTATTTATTTGTGTTGTCAGAGGGAGAGGGAGAGAGAGAATCCCAAGCAGGCCCCAACATGGGGCTCAATCTCGTGACCCTGATATCATGACCTGAGCTGAAATGAAGAGTAGGTCACTTAACTGAGCCACCCAGGCACCCCACCTTCAATAACATTTTTAAAGCAACCAGTCCTTCTGGCATCACTATTTTTTTTGATGGTACTTAGGAAAGAATATTTTGTTTTGTCTTTAAAAAATGAATGTGTATGTTCTAGGCTTTTAGTGTTCCCATTAAAATCTCCTTTAATAATTAGACTTAAAATGGAATTATGTCAAGTATTTAAAATAGCTCAACTTTTTCCCCTTTCCCCTAACTTATATGGACTCCTAAGGCAATTTGCTCTTAATTACAGAATATTTTATTATCATCCAGGCAGTAATTTTCTTACAGTTTAAAAAGTAGACTGTAAACATTGCTATATTTTTCATTGCTGTACGAGAAAATTTCAATCTGAGTTTTTGACAGGTGGTTATTAGATAACGACTACTTTTCAAGTAACTTCACACTGATTCATTGTACTTCAAATAAAACATCTGCTGAGAACACTGTTCTTGCGAAAGAGGTCTAAAATTATATTACACCATTCATAAAGCAACTTGGTATGAACATTTGGAAATTGTATGCATTTGCTCCTTTCTGTCCAATAATAAACCCACGAAGAACTCTTACAGATTTTATCCAATTTAATATTAACCGGTAGCCAGGAGGAAAGTTTTATAAGTTCAGTAGAAAAATGTTCAGTGATTCTCGGTAAACTTTTTTTTCAATGTACACAAAATGTCTTTCCCTATTTCTCTTCTGACAGTAAAACAATAGTTTGCTTTTCACTTTTTTAACCAAGGAAGAGAACTTTTTATAGACTTTATTTGTCTGTGTGTCTCTTTGTTGCTCTGTTTGTGTTCTTCTTTTAGGTAACAATAAAAGGACATGGCCTTTCTGAAATTTTGAGTATTTCAGTTAATATTTTCCTTCATTTATCATAACTTTAATTCTTTCCTGACTTTATATTTGATTGTCTCAAACAATATATTAATATAAAGATGATTGACCCTAAAGGATTCTCCTATAAAAATCTAAGTAATAAAAAGATTCTGTACAAAGAAGTATAATAATGGACCTCAGACTCAGAGGTCTTGTGTATGGCTCTGTTTTGCTTCCATTTTCAGGAACTCCAGAGCATATTTCCATTTCTTTTGAAATAGGATTGGGTACTAGGTATGAAAATCTATAAGGCATGGTGCATTTAAACCTCTCATTTACTCTGCAAACATCTAACCCGTTAGGCAAGACAGCGCAAAGTAGAGTACAGCCTTCTGGGAAATTTACTCGTGAGAAGCAGACACAAACTCTTATAAATGTCATACCCTTGGATTCTATTCTGGAAGACTATAGTCCTAGACTATAGTCCTAGTTAGAAGAAACGACAACAGAGGACTTTACAAAAGTCAAAACTTTAGTGTGAAAGGAAAATAGCTGATGGCATCAGAAAATGAGGCATCCCAATAGGAGAGCCTTGAATCAGAAAGAAAGTGATTTTCAAATGACGTTGCAAAAATATCATCATATCCCGGCTGATGAAGGTTTTACTGTGTCAGATTATAAAATGCTTTTCTTATTCAGAGGTGGGTGGTCAGAGGCCTATAAAATTTTGCAAGTTTCAAGGCTACATAAAACCTATGTTCATCAGATGTGTTATCCTCTGGCTTTTTTGTTCAGTGACTGGGAGTAAAATAATTAACTGAACAGTATCTGTGTCTTATTTTGGGGACCAGGCCTCTAAGCGACTGATACCTGGCTTAAAATATATGGGACACATACTTGGCTAAGATGTGATTTTTGCCAAAATAAGTCAAAGAGGGTTCTAAATTGTAGATGTCTGAGACCTATCGATTCAAATCTCAGGTATCAAAGATTTCTGAAATCAGTGACTTCCGCCAGGTTTGAATAGATGAATAAGACTTCAGGCAACATCAGTATAAAAGTCTCATTTTCCATCTGCTCAGGTTTATTAAACATTCACTCTGCACCCAGCAGTTGTAGAAGATACCGAAGACGTCAAAAAGATTCCTATCCTCAAGGAATTCATGGCCCAAAAAGTGAAGTCAAACTTGTAAACAAATAGGAAATATTACTAGCACGTTGATATGAACCAATTACATTGAGAGCTCTTTAGAAAGGAGAGAGTAATTATTTCTACCTAGGGAGACTATGGATGAGGGAAAAAAAAAAAACCTCAGAGAGTTCGAATACTACTCTGTTTAATATTTTTCTTTATGTGTTTTTGTCAGGAAGATGAATACATTTTCATATAGAATCACACACTCATTTGAATTCATGGGATTTGCCTCTCGTATATATATTCATTCATTTAGCAAATGTTTACTGAGCACCTACTTTGTGTGTCATGGGACATATGTATTGGAACTGGAAATTATTAAAACATGTTTTCCGGTTAAATATTCTCATGCTTTTAAAAGAAAATGCAGTATAGTGCAGTTTTTTAAATTTTTTTAAAATTTAAATTCAATGGCCAACATATAGTATATCATTAGTTTTTGATGTAGTGTTTAATGATCCATTACTTGCATATTGTACAGTTTTTAGAATCAACTGATGGCATATCCTTACTTAAAGGAGTCCCACTTTGAATATTTTTCTTATATAGCCCGGTGCTGGAAATGGGCAAAGTGTCCCGATAGGCTTATCAGACCGCTGTCATATTGGAGAATGCCCAGGGAAGTAGAGGCTAGTATTATACTGCTAATTTAAACTGAATTCAGTTTTAATTCTTTATCCAATTTTCCAGTTTTCTTTCTGTGTCTGCCTTTTTCACGCAACAGCGATTTAGCATGGATGAGTTTGCCAGCTCTCTTCCCAGTGGAAAACACATGTAACATCTTTGCTAATGTCACAACGGAATGTCACAACGCTAACGTCACATTTGTTACCTACTGATTTGAGGAAAAGAGTTAGTGGATTTCTACATGTATTTCATTTATTCATTAATAAACTGGACCATAGAAAACTAGATCTCGTTAATGATTAAATGAAAAGTTTCTAAGCTAAGGAACTCCAAACTGGACTGTACAGTATAGAATTTTCTTATGTATTTCCAAATACATCATTGCAGAGTCTGTACGGATTGGTGTATAGAAATTCTGCTCACTGATTACAGGAATGCTATTTTAAGATGTTAAGTCTATGACATAACATTCTAAAGTTTAAATAATTAACTTTTGTAGGTAGTCAAGCAAAGGTTAAACAAAAATGTTTACATGGGAGGGTGTAAGAAATGTCATCTACAATCTGAAAGCACTACCTGTAGACTGATCCTAAAAAAATGAATCATGATTTTTAAACAAATTTCTACCTAGTGGTTAAATTGAGTGCAAATTAAAACATACTATGTAATGTACATAAAAACATTTCATTTCATCTTAGAAAGCAGGTATGTGGGGGAATGGGATAGGCTGGTGATGGGTAGTAAGGAGGGCAAGTATTGCATGGTGCACTGGGTGTTATACGCAACTAATGAATCATCGAACTTTGCATCAGAAACCAGGGATGTACTGTATGGTGACTAATGATATAATAAAAAAAACATTAAAAAAAAAGAAAGCAGGTATGTAGAAACAAAATTAATAGTTTGATACCAAAGTAATGCCAATCAGTCTAGGATAGATGCAAATGCATGTACTATAATATTTCATTTTTATGGACACATTTCTTACTGCTTTTTGAGGCCTGTTGAAGCATATAGATTTAAATTGAATTTGAAATTGTATCCCCCACCAAAGGAAACTTCCTTCTAACTTAAAGAACCATAGACATCATGTGAGTATTTATTAAACATGAGGATACAGAAAATACCCAAGTCATTGAAATCCTGAATTATTGAAACATCATAAGGCATTCAACTTGTCTTAATCAGCTCCCAAAAGATAAGCAAATTTGCAAGCTGAATCTTCTACTGTTACATTCTAGGCTAATATTGTCTGACAAGGTAGATTGATTGCAAAAATGTCCCCAGTTTTTCATCACTCTGCACTGATGGCTCTTGAATATGACTTTGAAGCACTTCTAGTAAAAGGTGAAATTTCTCCTACTTCTTAGATCTGCACCAGCATTGTCACTTGCTTTAACTGATTGAAGTCAATGGAAGTGGTGGCGTGCCAATTCCCAAGCCTGGATGTCAGAAAGCCTTGCATAGGGCGCCTGGGTGGCTCAGTTGATTAAGCCTCCAACTCTTGGTTTTTGGCTCAGGTTCTGATCTCAGGATCACGGGATCGAGCCCCAGGTCTGGCTACATGTTCCCCGCAGTCTGCTTAAGATTCTCTCTCCCTTTCCCTTTGCCCCTCCTCCCATGCTTGCAGCCTCTCTCTCTCACTCTCAAATAAATAAATAAATCTTAAAAAAAAAATAGAACTGCTCAGTTCTTAGAAAAGTGCCTGTTACCATGAGAACAAGCTCAGTTTTGCTTACTTGACAGGGTTTGAAGACAATTTGAATAGGGACAAGATGTCTCAGCTAAGGAATATAAATTGTCCTCTATTAGCCATTCTTTTACAACACTAAATTTGGAGTCATTTATTATTATTACTATTATTATTATTGTGGTGTTAGCTGATATTAATCTTATTTGATACTAGTGTAATTGTAATAAGTATACACTGATGCCAGAGGTGGGAAACCGTATTTTTTTTAAATAATGAAAATTAAATTTGAATGCAATATTTATTACATGACTTTACAAAACTCAGAGCTGTTTGAGGTTACTTGAGACTTCTAATTCTGCAAAGACATGACAAGAAAATAATCTAGGAGAGAAGGAAAAAAAATATCGTAATCAAGAACTCACTCCAAAATGTTTTGTTCCACTGACATCTCCCCAGGGGGCAGATGGTTTCTTTTGCTCGCTAATGATATTTTCCTGTCATTGAGCACCAATATCTCCACATTTTGGTTTCTACTGCCCAGAGCCAAATGAATAATCTTAATTGCTCGGTTATATCTGTTTAACTCTTGAGTATTTTGCCAGCAGTCTAACTATGCCAACAACCCATTTTATGTTGCTTTACCTAAAGGGATAAGATAAACAAGTCATTTTCTTTAAGTGTTTTCACACGTTCATTCAATCAACAAGAGTTTACAGAGTATCTAACTCCTTCTGTACACTATATGCACTATGCCAGGCACTGGAGAGATATATAAACAAAGGTAAGCTTTACTGGGAGCTTAGGTTTTTCAAGATCCATTATAGTCCTTTGTGGGTCCTTTACGGACCTCCTCATGATAACCCTGTGAAGTGTGTTTCCCTATGGTATCTCTCAGGAAACTAAGGTACAGACACATTAAAATGACTTGTGCGTGCCAATACGTAGGTATTGTGTCATAGTTAAGATTTAAACACACACATTCTGGTTCCAAAGCTGGCGACATCATCATTTGGATATCCTATTTTTAACACTAAGTAAGCAACCAAACGAAGAGTCCCTTCCCTAAAAGTGTCCTAAACAACTAAACCGAGAGAGAGAGAGAGAGAGGGAGAGAGAGAGATTTCTATTAGCTTCCTGATACCCTCTCAATGTTATACACCATAAAGCACAGACACTGATTCAGAGGAGGGAGGAGAATTAACGGAGGGAGGAGAATTAAGGAAGATTGTTTTAAAGGTAACATAAACTAGCTAGACACAGAGAGATGTGGAGGAATGGGGACCATTGAGAAAAGAAGCAGCTTCTGCGGAGATAGAGGGACACAAAGGCGTCACAGAAACATAAAGCCAAGTTGAAGTGCAGGGAAGGGATGCTAAGGATGAGCTGGCCAGGTCAGCAGAAACTGGGTCACAACACGCCTTGTATACTGTGCTGAAAGTTTGGCTTACTCGGATCTGCTGTGCATTTGTTTTTTATTAATATACATCTAGGAATGGTCTTGTAGCTGAAGGGGACAAGTCGTTGGGTTTTTGCAGTAATTGAGACAAGAAAAGATAAGGAGCAATAGATAATAGAAGTGGAAATGGTGACGGGTTGGATGTAAGACACACAGAAGTTAGAAAGTAGGACGTGGTGCCTGGTTGAATGTGGAAGAATAAAGCAAGAGAGGCGTAAGCAGTTGCGCCTACTGTGTCCCCTTTTCGCTATTAATGGAAAACAAAAGACGTAATGACAAAGACCTTGGATATTGAACGTATATTAATTTTAGATCCAGATTTTGAGTTTTGATTAGCCGTGTGACCCTGGACTAGTTTCTAATATCTCGGTTGTATAGTCACATGATCTTTAAAATGGGGTATTATTAGTAATTTATGTATAGAGTTGTTCTGAGGCTTAAATGGAATAAGGCATGCAAAACAACTTCCTGAGGGAAATGTCTCTCAGGCTTTTTCGTTCCATGTTCACGGCCTCCTCTCAGCCCATCTCTTTAAGCTGGGATTACCAAAGAGGCCAGTCCTTGCTGTCCCCTACCTCTAGTCTTACCTGCCCCCAATCTACCCTCCTGCCTCTGTCATCGGAATCTGTCCCAAACACTATTTTCATTCTATCAGGTGAGGTTACTTAACCAGGACAAAAGAAGGCTGATGGAAAACATGATAGCAGCCTCCAAAGGAATGAAAATCTATCTCAGGGGAAGGGAAGCAATTTTGCTCCATCTAGTGCCAAGAGGGCTGAATAAAAATAAATAAATAATCTGTTCCATATGTAGTAATAAATATACTTAGAATTTAGTTATTTTATGCAGAGGCAAATGCCAAAGTTTTAAATAATAAAAAGTTCATTTTTTGAGATCCGAGGGCAAAGTGTGCAGAGATATAATTGGGATGTCTATTATGCACACCAGTTTGAAGAGATAACTTTAATCAAATTAGCACAGAGTGGTAATCAAAACAATAGGACCAGTTTAAAACTTGCAGGAAGATGTAAAATTAGGTGATAGGGTCAAAAAATCAACCCTCAGAACACCGATATTTAAAAAAGGAATAAATATGTCCATTAGGGTTGGGGCATAGAAGTGATGTTGTTATTTGCTAAAAATAGCTCTGGTGGTGTCAGAACTGTCTTCGTGGGCGTGCAACCGGGGCAGTCTTACGAGGCTCCGCTCGTGGACAGCTTCGGCTAAGGCTCACTTGGTTTATTACTGTGCTATCCAAGTCTGAAAATTGTTCATAATTTTATCTTTGAACATGTGTTTTGGAAGTGACATATATTAGTTTGCTAGTGCAAACTAATACCACATAGCAAAACATCACATTGGGGGCTTAAACAACAGAAATTGATTTTCTCATAGTTCTGGAGACTGGGAGTCCAAGATCAAGTTGTTGGCAGGTTTAGTTTCTCTTGATTCCTGTCTCCCTGACTCACAGATGGCCATCACCTTGCTGTGTCCTCACACGGTCTCTCCTCTGTGCATGTAAGCTTCTGGGATTCACTTGTGTATCCAGGTTTCCTCTTGTTACAAGGACCCCAGTCAGATTGGATTAAGGTCCACCCATTTGACCTCGTTTTACCTTAATTTCCTCTTTAACGGCTCTATCATGAATATGGTCACATCTGAAGTACTGGGGGGGTAGGATTTCAACATAGAAATTTGTGGGGAACAGAATTGGGTCTATAATAGGAAGTATGATGGGAAAATGGAAAATGTGTGTGAGCAGCTGAGATATGCTGCGAATGCCTCAGGCTGACAGGCCAAGAGGCTACAGGAGTCCAGAGTAATTGGCCCAGAGGCCTGGTGTGCAGGCAAATGCCTCCAGGTGGCCCTCATCTACCCAGAGCTCTATCTACGGTACCCAGATGGAAAGCAGGGGCTGCTGGAGAGAGAACACGTTCTACGGGTGGGCAGTGCTGGGAACTTCTGTTTTCTGAACCCATCTATGAGGTGTCTTCATAAATATGAACTCCAGCATGAGTAGGAAAACAGAAACTGCTACGCTCAAACAGTAAATATTGTCAGGAAATCCTTATGAAACAAAAACATTCATGGGAAAATGCAAAAAAATTATATCAGTAGTTACTAGATTTCCTCAACAAATTTAAAAACTCTGGTTTTGAACACTGTTGCAACATTACAATGCAAACGTCTATAGGCTTAGAGATAAAAATTAAGTTTAAAGATCATCAAGGTTAATAGAAAAGAACACTCTTTTCACAGGATGCTCTGGCTGAACAAATAACTGAAAAGAAGACAGTTGTAAAATTAATTTTTCTTTGTGATTGCAGATACAGTGATAAAATACTTTAACCAGCATTTTGAATTATACTCAAGTCAGGAAGTCATTTATGGTTTCTTGTACAACCTGCACAGGTTAGAGGAAATGTCAGAGGAAACATTAAAATGCCATTGTGTAAATTTACATCTAAAATTAAAGTCAGACTGACATGAAACTGGTATGTATGAAGAATTAATTCTTTTTAGAAGAATTGTTCTTAGAGAATCAGTCTTAGATGTACTAAAATGGATATTTCAAAATAGTTTATCAGAATTTATTTGAATGCTGTCACCACCTATAAAATACTCTTAAACATCTCTAGTAACAATTGCATCAGCAGGAAGATCTTTCTCAAGATAAAAAATTATCAAATATTGTATTCAACCTTCCATTTGCCAAGAATAACTGATGTCACTTTGAATTATATCATTTGGAAATAAAATGTATACATTTTGATGATATGATAAAATGAATTTGCAGAATAGTGACTCAGAAAAGCCTTATGGTCAGTCAAGATATCACATTAATAAAATATTATTATTTAATATACTATATAAAACTGTGACACTAAAATTATTATAATTTTCACTTAGGAAGCATATGTTGTCGCTCATGTATCACTATCACTCTTATGCTTAATAAATAATAACATTATTTAAGGAAAAGCTTGATATTTTAGTGGCTTTAGTGGAATTTTCTTTTTTTTTTTTAAGATTTTAATTATTTGTCAGAGAGAGTGAGAGAGCAAGCATAAGCAGGAGGAGTCGCAGTCAGAGGGAGAAGCAGGCTCCCTGCAGAGCAAGGAGCCCAATACAGGACTCGATCCCAAGACCCTGGGATCATGACCTGGGCCGAAGGCAGATGCTTAACCACCCAGGCATCCCTGGAATTTTCATTTTGTAGTGGGACCTGAAAATTATTCAGGTAGCCCTGGTTAGAGTTAATAGATTTGGAATGAGTTCAAAGAGAAGGAGGTGAAGAAGCAAAGGCAGAGATTGTAAATGTCTATTTTACGGTGTTTCTTTCTATAATAGGTAGCAGGGAAATGGACAGTGTAGAGGAGCAGAGAAATGGAAAAGCCAAAACATCACAAGAGGATGGGGCTAGAGAGGGCGTGTTGTTTTAACATGGGAGCT
This sequence comes from Ursus maritimus, assembly GCF_017311325.1. NCBI lineage: Eukaryota > Metazoa > Chordata > Mammalia > Carnivora > Ursidae > Ursus > Ursus maritimus. The sequence goes on from NW_024426552.1 coordinate 23,725,736, forward strand.
AATAAATCAGGTTTGTGGTCTTATGAAAGCCAGCCAGTGGAGGGGGAGAAATCAATATTGTAAAATAGAGAGATGAGTGCAGGAATGAAATATATAGAAGGCAAGATATGAAGGGATCCCACTCACAAATAAAGGAGTTAGCCTTTGAAAGATTCAGGGATACCTTATTTTGTCACAGAAAGTAAGGGAGAGGTTGTAGAAAATCAGCAGTTGAATTAACAATTTTGGCTGTAAGTAGATGAAAGACAAAAAATGGCTATTTTTTTTTCCCTGAGACAATACATCAACAGCTTAATTTGGAAGTCAGTACAGTGAACCTGTAGATGGAAAGATTGTGATGAATGGTTGAGTTCGTTTGTACTTGGCAGTTTGGAAGTGGATGGTTGACAGAATATTAAAGGTTTGAAATAGTTATAGTGGGAAATGGACAAGAAAATTACTGGAAATTCATAGCAATACTGGGCAACCTTGACACATGTGGTCACAGAACATGGATTTTTTTTGACACCTTTCTGCACAGTCGTATGATGTTTTGTTTTGTTTTGTTTTGTTTTGTTTTGTTTTGTTTTCCAGCACTATCCAGGAGCCTAGGGTAGGAATAGAAATACTAGGCAGCTAGCATTCTTTGTGGTTGCTGTTGTTTTAAGATAGTGTGGGAGAATGACAAGATAGAAAAATTCTATTCACATAAAGACTTTTATTTTTTTATTTTATTTTAAAGATTTTATTTTTTTATGTGTGTGAGAGAGAGAGAGAGAATGCGCGCACTCACGGAGGAGCAGAGGGGGTGGGAGCAGGAGAAGCAGACTTCCCACTGAGCAGGGAGCCCTGCATGGGACTCGATACGAGGACGCTGAGATCATGACCTGCTGAAGGCAGACACTTAACTGACTGAGTTACCCATGTACCCCTCATATAAGGTTTTTAAAGAAGTGGTTAAAATTATGGATCCCAGGTCAAATATGAAGAGAGGAAAAAAATGAAAAGATATGAGAGGACTAATTAATTGAGAGAAAATGTAGAGGTCAAGGGACTGGAGTCTTAATGAAATCAGCAATTATGTAAAGTGAGAATAAAAGAGTGAGACCCTGAAAACGCCTGTGGATCACAAGTGTAACATTTGCACTTAAGATTTTGGACAAGATAGATCTCAGAAAGGATCATATTTGATTAAGGGTAAAAATGATTGAAGTGAAGTAGAGAAAAAAACTAAAAACCAAACACTGAATTTTCATAGACTATTATTTTGTATGGCTAAATTATGAAGCAAAGTACAGCTATGTTTACTTTCTTGAAAAATCTGGAATTCCCTAACATTAACAATTGCTTTATTTCTCATTTCCTTTAGTTTTGATGTCCCCATCTTAACTTACCACCAAAGTCTCCTACAAAGGACTAAAAGTCCTTGTTATGGTCAACTATATCAAACTGCATCTTAGGGTGATTTTCCTTCCCCAAACAGTAAAATGTTGGGAAACTTTGAGTTCATTACATGTCCCAAAATGGGAAAATATTTAGTTAATGGCAAGTTTAAAAGTGATGCTACTCTTATGAACGAGTACTCATAGGAAGAGCCTGTGTCTTGAGGGATAGATGCTTGAAAATTGGGATTTAGAGTCCAAGCTTCAGAATTTTTGGAATTTCTAAGCCATGGATTTTTTAAAAAGATTTATTTATTTATTGTAGAGAGCGAGAGAGAGCACTAAGGGGAGGGACAGAGGGAGACAGAGAGAATCTCAAGCAGACTCCCCACTGAGCACAATGGGGTTAATCTCACCACCCCGAGATCATGACCTGAGCCAAAACCAAGAGTCAGACACTTAACTGACTGCATCACCCAGGCGCCCCCTAAGCCATGGAATTTTTAGTCTAAGGCAAATAAGAGGCATGTTAAAGGGGGATCATAAAAGAAGAAATAGATCAACTGCCATTTTTTTTGGCTATTGATTGGAGCATAGCTCTTGGATTGAATTATACGAGTCAGGAAGGTAGTGGTGAAGAGGATTTGTTTGAACTGCGGATTTTGTAGCAGCTCAAAGAGCAGTACAGAAATACATTAGGAAAAAAATTATAATGGAACTTTAAGAAATGGGAATATATGGAAAACAAGGAATTCAGATTTAAGAGCCATTTTTCGGGATTTACAGGTCATGCTTGAAAATTTAAATGTAAAAATTAGAAGATATTTTCCTCAGATTTTTAACGTGTAAATGTATTTTATACGTATAAAATATGTATTTTATCCAGAAGGCAATTAAAGATGTGATCTTGAGGAGCACATGGCAAAATGACTGGTTCTCCTGAGGTTGTTAGGTCTGAATCATCAATGGCAGCTTTTGTCCGAGGAGTTTCTACAGCTAATTCTGCAGCTAAAAGAAAGGTCAGGAAAATAGAAACCTTTCTTTAGAAGCAGTTTTTAGAGATGCTAATCAACTTTCTAGAAGAAAAACAGTGTTTTCAGAACTAGAAACTCCAGATCAAAATAGATAAGGGAAGCTCTGTCACTAGAAGGAGCCCCCCATCAACACGGAAATGAGATGGCCATAAATATAAGCCCAAGGGGAAGGAAATGAAGAGATTCTGGACAGGCTGGATAAAGAACAAAAACTCCTACAGGAAGATCTCTTCTTGGAACTGCCAGTATAGTATATACTATACATTTTGAATATTTGCAGAAGGCAGCAATGTTGCAAATACCACTTTGAGGAACCATGCAGTATGAAAAGATATGCCACTTGCCCCCACCCCACCCTCACTGATAGTAATTACATTCATGAAAAAATTGACTTTTTTAAAATAAAGATTTCATTTATTTATTTGACAGAGAGAGAGAGAGCACAAGCAGAGGGAGCAGGAGAAGGAGAGGGAGAAGCAGACTCCCCACTGAGCAGGGAACCCGATGCAGGGCTCGATCCCACAACCCCGGGATCATGACCTGCATGGAAGGCAGTTGCTTAACTGACTGAGCCAACCAGACACCCTCAAAAATTGACTTCTTGATGAGAAACTGAGTTTCAGTGAAGTGGCATCAGGTCATCTGGCGTTGACTGGCCTTACGGCAAACGGAACACCAGTAATTCCTTCATAAACTGCTGTTGCTCAGATAAAATTGAGTCTCTGCTTTGGTCTTTTACAATAACAGGAAGTACTGATTTTGGAAATAGATGGTTTTTGTTGTTGTTGCTGTTCTGTGTTCTGTTTTGGTTTGGTTTTTTTGGCCAGGGGTGAAGGAGGAGGTGGTGCTGGTGCAGAAAATGACTGCTTTCCCTCCCAGCTACTGGCTTGTTTTCTCCATTTGGTGCGTGTAAGTAGGGCTAATGCTGTGATCATTTTATCCCTCTGATTCACTGTTTGGATTCTAAAAAAATGAACAACATGAGACAATTTAAATCCTGTAGCCTCAAAGGAACTGTTCCCATATTTGTGGACGACACACAGCTGCTCAAGGAGCCAGCGCCCATCAGCACAGCCCAGCTGCCACTGAGCAGAGAAGGGGAGGGGGAGCAAATGTGCACGTTTAATTTCATCCTTCTTTCAAATCAGTAAGGCAAGAATTACATTTTGATGTTTAATACCTTGCGGTTTATTTTCCTATATAACTTCGGACGTTCACTTGCCAGGGCATCAAATCTTTGGGCCTCACAAAGTTTTCACAGACATTTATAGGGAGAGGAGGCTTCTGTTCAAACGTGTGGCGTCTCTATGTTGACAGCAGTTTCTTCTTGCCATGTCTTTATGTTGTCATTTGATCTTTTTGCATGACTTCTGAATTGACATGTAGGTCAATATGCCTGGACCTGATTTGTAGCGGGAAATGGGACATGGGATAAACTTTGGGTTTCATGTTGATGTAATGGGTGCCCCCTCTGCTGAATGTCAGAGCCATTTGCTGCCAGAGACACAGAGCCCACCTGAGGGGCCTGTTGGAGACATTAAGCACCAGTTTGCTGGTTCGCTTTCATGTGGACCTCCTACTAGCGTCTTGTTCCTGGGCACTAATGTCCCACTACAACCTTTTGTCTAAGACGGGTCATTTTATCTGACTTGGAAGAATAAACAGAGCCCAGCTCACCAGGGCCTTTCCCAACTCTTCCTCTCGTCAGTGAGTTTNNNNACAGGAATGTGGATTCTGTTGTTTTGTTTCTTCATAGCAAAAAGGTTTCTAGATAAAACCTACCTTTTGAAGCCTACCTTTTTCAGGGATACCAGTGATGAGGTGAGTAATTCTGTCTCAGTTTGGCGCTAGCTTTGCAACCTCGGCTTGCCCACCCATATGTCCCATTCTTCAATATTGGCATTATCAGTAGTAAAGGTAATAGTTTGGGTTTTTTCTGTTTGTGTCACTCTCTTCTATCAATTTTTCAATTGGTTCAGAACCTCAATGGGGCCCACTCAAACCTCCAAAGGCTTTTAATCATTAAAATTAAATAAGCCATTGTGTTTTAGTTTTTCTAGTGCTTTTTGGTTTTTTTTTTTCTAGTGCTCTTTGATTTCTGAAGATTATTGTAGTTACAGCCTTCCACTTTTGTTTCAACAAATAATGTTCTTTTTATTTGAACATAGTAGAGGTGTTTTTTTTTTTTTTTTTACCTTTTCTTTGTATCGAAACATTTTCACTTTCTTTTCTGATTTTCCCCCCATTTTATTTATTTTAGTCACTGCCTTTCATGATAGAGTTTTGGGTTTTGTTTTTTTTTTGAAATGCATATAATTCTTAGTTCTCTGCTTATGTATAGTAGCAAGTCACTAAAAACTGACGGGAGAGATGGATGCTACTTTAATACCTGTGAGCTTCACTGTAGTGCATTGGGTAGATAATCAAGTCTATTGATGGAGAGCCTAAGAAGCCTGTGTGTACAGATCTTTTGTCTTGAGGGTCAATCATTTCCTGCAAACGCCAGTACTCTAAACTCTTCCTTTGGGTTTATAAACCTAAATGCCGGCTCCTGGAAGCCTAACTGGGGTGGAATATGTTCTACCATTTAGTATACAGACTTCCTTCATAAGCATGAATAGTGCCTAACCTCTGCCCTCCACTGGCCTATTTCCCCCAATTTCACAGCTTCTAGGATTTATTCTATCAGAAATGAATCTCCACTCCAGTCCTTTCCCAGTGTAGGAAATGTGTAAGGCAAAATGGGTGGAGGGGAAAATCTAACTCTTCCTTACTCATATTTTCAATCACTTCTGCTTTACTGCTCGTTGCTCCACCGACTCCACTTGTCCTCAGCCTTCAGAGGTGCCTCCCATCCTGAGTCTTTTAAGTTGTAAGCTGACAATCTGCTTGCTTCTTATTGGCCCCCCTCACTCAAGAAATTAACTTTGTTTCTTTCTACTTGTGCTAATGGAATTACCAGGAAACTGACTTCTTTCTAGTTTCTAAATGGACACTTGTAAGTCTGTTACGGCCTTCTCTCCATTCTCTTTGTCCTTTTATATGACTTTTTAACTTTTTAAAATTTATTCTTTTAAGAGGGAATAGAGAAAAATACATGGTTCAAATTTCCAAGTTTACTCAAACTTTCCTTTGCTTATTTACAAACACTTCTAAAATCAATTATGGTGGCTTTCAAATAAAATAAGATAATTTATAGCTTTTATATAACCATTTACTCACATAACAGAAAAAAGTCTTTAAGCGGTAGAAGTTTAGAAATGCTCCGTCATTCATACAGATGGCCAACAAACATATGAGAAGATGCCCAACATCACTTACCATCAGGGAAGTACAAATCAAAACCAAAATGAGGGGAGCCTGAGTGGTTTAGTCGGTTAAGCGTCTGCCTTCAGCTCAGGTCATGATCTCAGGGCCCTGGGATCAAGCCCCATGTCAGACTCTCTGCTCAGAGGGAGCACTGTCCCCCTTCTCTCTGCTTATGCTCTCTCTGTCTCATATAAATAAATAAAATCTTTAAAAAAATGAGATATCATCTCACACCTGTCAGAATAAGTAAAATTAACAATACAAAAAACAACAGGTGTTGGCCAGGATGCAGAGAAAGGGGAACTCTCTTACACTGTTGGTGGGAATGCAAGCTGGTGCAGCCACAATATGGAAAACAGTATGGAAGTTCCTCAGAAAGTTAAAAATGGAATTACCCTATGATCCAACAATTGCACTACTAGATATTTATCCAAAGAATACAAAAATACTAATTCAAAGGGATGCATGCACCCCAATGTTTATAGCAGCATTATCTACAATAACCAAACTATGGAAAGAGACCAAATGTCCATGAACTGATGAATAGATAAAGAAGAGGTGATACATATATACACAATGGAATATTACTCAACCCTCAAAAAGAATGAAATCTTGCCATTTGCAATGACATGGATGGAGCTAGAGAGTATTATGCTAAGCGAAATAAGTCAGTCAGAGAAAGACAAATACCATATGATTTCAGTCTTATGTGGAATTTAAGAAACAAAACAAATTAACATAAGGGTTAAAAAAGAAAAGGAAAACCAAGAACAGACTATTAACTATAGAGAACAAACTGATGGTTACCAGAGGGGAAGTTGGTAGGGGGATGGGTTAAATAGGTGATGGGTACTGAGGAGGGCACTTGTTGTGATGAGCACTGTGTATTGTATAGAAGTGTTGAATCACTAAATTCTACACCTGAAACTAATTTTTACACTATATATTAACTAACTGGAATTTAAATTTTTTTAAAGATTTTATTTATTTATTCGACAGAGATAGAGACAGCCAGCGAGAGAGGGAACACAAGCAGAGGGAGTGGGAGAGGAGGAAGCAGGCTCATAGCAGAGGAGCCTGATGTGGGGCTCGATCCCAGAATGCCAGGATCACGCCCTGAGCCGAAGGCAGACGCTTAACCGCTGTGCCACCCAGGCGCCCCCGGAATTTAAATTTAAAAAAAGAAAGAAAGAAATGCTCTGCCATTTTTACTATCTCCCAGATAGGGTACTAAACCTATTTTCAGAAAATTTTCTTAAAAGGTAAACTCTTTCACATTATACAGTTTCAGAGAAATATTTTGGAAACTTTTCACCTTCCATATCAGACTAATTTATTTACACACATAGCACCCCTTACTTACTCTATCATGATATTATCTCAAACTATTTATAGCTCTTGTTCAGTTTTACACTTTTACTGATTACAAAATTTCTAAGAGGAAAATATTATCATCTTGTCCACCAATACAACCTGTGTTTAGCAAATACTTGGCACATAGTATATAACTGTTGAATAAATAGTCTCTTCTCCATCTATTTACCAATTCACCCTTTTAAAAAATATTCCTACTGATTGTAAAGATGATTGGGAAGGTTAAGTCTATACTCAATTTATAAACTAAAAATTAAATTAGTTAATCAGAGTATGCTATTTCAATACTTCAGTGTATTGCCGGAGTTTTCACAGGAAAAAGGAAGTAACACTGTAGTCAGTTTAAATTAAAATATTTGTACTTCATTCATATTTTGTATCCTGCACTGTGCTTAATGCTGCATTCATCTGTGCCTTTTGGGGAAAATGAGGTTCAGAAAAACAGAAGTTATTACAAAAGAGAAGTGAAAGGCTTCAAACAACTTTGCTTATAAAAATTTTGCCTACATGCATATAGATTGTAGCAACCAGTGTCTTCCTCAAATCCATCCTGTCATTGTTTATGACACATCCCGAGTGTCTATAGAAATTTAGAAAATTCCTGAATTCCAGTACCCCAAAAGACATGTTCTCGCATCTTTACTCTTAACCTATAGAATGATTTTTGAAAAGTTATTGGATTTTTTTTTTCAAATTTTTCATTTAGCTGATGGTGTCAGTTTTACTTACCTTAGAACCTCCTAGATGTCCTAAGGATGACTTAAAAGTGAAAGAAAGCAGACACAAGGGATAACAGCATGTGATTCCATTCATATGAAATGTCCAGAATAAGCAAATCCATTGAGATAGAAAGTAAGTTATTGGCTGCCTCGTGGTAGGAGGATGACCATGGAAAGATGGGAGTCAGGGCTAATGAGTATGGGTTTCTTTTTGGAGTGACAAAAAGTGTTCTAAAATTAGATCGTGGTGATAGCTGTGTAACTCTATGAATAGATTAATAATCATTGAATGGTACAACATAAATAAGTGAACTTTATGATACATGAAATATATCTCAAGGAAAAATGTTTCAAGAAAGAATGACTCACGGTTGAAATTTCCAATTGTATTACTACATATTTATGTTTCTGTTGATGTGAGGAATAATTGTTACTGTGTGGTTTGTTGTTCCTTTATACATTGATCTGATGCTACTGGTAACTGAAATGAATTCTGCAATGTACAATACTATCAAACATATAATTGCTACTTGTAAGTCTCCAATTATTCCTAAACTATGAATAAATCAATTTGTCCTAAAATTTATTTAAATCATTTAAAATTGAGATTAATTATGTGAAATAATAACTAAGACTTTATTTGCTTTAGTTTAAATGTAATATTTAATTACTAAATTTTCATTTTTTGCCACATATCAAGAAAATGATGACGTATCGGTTTAGTAACTACTGTGTGCCACATATTATCATAAAGTTATCTTAATTTATCAAAATATGAGCTTCTTAAGGAAAACTTTGCCTTTCTCCATCGGTATATTGCCAACACATATAATAGAGTCTATCACAAAATGTTATGCTGTATGTTAACTAAACCGAATTTAAATAAAAACTTGAAACCGAAAAGAATAAATGCATTGTTCACAATAGCAAAATTGTGGAAGAAGCCGAGATGCCCTTCAACAGATGACTGGATTAAGAAGATGTGGTCCATATATACAATGGAATATTACTCAGCCATCAGAAAGAATGATTACCCAACATTTGCAGTAACATGGACGGGACTGGAGGAGATTATGCTAAGTGAAATAAGTCAAGCAGAGAAAGACAATTATCATATGGTTTCACTCATTTATGGAACATAAGAAATAGCAGGAAGATTGGTAGGAGAAAGAAGGGAAGAATGAAGGGGGGGGTAAACAGAAGGGGGAATGAAACATGAAAGACTATGGACTCTGGGAAACAAACTGAGGGCTTCAGAGGGGAGGGGGGTGGGGGAATGGGATAGGCCAGTTATGGGTATTAAGGAGGGCACATATTTCATGAAGCACTGGGTGTTATACACAAATAATGATTCATGGAACATTACATCAAAAACTAAGGATGTACTGTATGGTGACTAACATAACATAATAAAAAATTATTATTAAAAAAGAATAAATGTATATAAACTGATTATTTAATGGCTGATATTTTATTCTTTATAGCAGGTATTGTTATTACTTTCTTAGAACAACTGGAAAAGTGACTATATTTTGATTTTTCCTAGGCATTTTCAGGTTTAAGCCACATTTGGAATTCACTTAAATTATATTCAAATCAAGTTTCATTAAAATTAAATAGCATTTGAAATAGGGTTTCAGAAAGATCAGATGCAAGAGCTAACATTTACATTCAGAAATACATCAGTAAAATCCACAGGCATATGAACCCTTACCTCCCCAAGCCCCCACTCCAGGAAAAGAAAAATCACTGGCCTCTCTTGTTTCTAGGACTTCCATCTTTCTTATTCTGTTACGATATAGGAAAGGGGGAGAGTACAAAAACAGAGTCAGGCTCGTTATTTAGTGGGAAAAGGAAGGAGAGAAGCTATATCCTCCGTTTGAGGACATGTTTTTGGCTCCCAGGTGATCTGTGCTGATGGTGCTGCTTGGTGCTGCGGACGAACTGAGGAAGGGGTGAGTTTGCTGTGAAGTCTATCAGGCAATCGTAGGCAGAATATAGACATATTTCCCCATTCAGGTGCTTGTCAGCTACAAAGTCGAAGTATACTTTTGTTTCCTACTTTATCAGCCTTTGAAATTTTTTAGTAAAGCAAGCACTGGAGTTGCCGAAAGTTAAAAGACCTTTGTTACTCGCATCGTGGGCATCAAAGGCAGTGGGGTTTTCCTCACTGCTTGCAGCCCTGACAGGTATGGTCCCAGTGAATCCAGTCTTCACAGTGAAGGAGAAGTCAAGTCACGTATTAAATGTTGTATTTTATCCTTCGATACCCAGTCAGTATGTCTTCAATATTCCTTTTTCATTTCCCTTCTCTTTCTTTTTTTGGTCTGGTTGCATATTGTTCACATCCTTATTATAAATTTCATGATTACCATTACTCTACATGCCGTGAGGGAAAAGGCCTGCATAGTCTGAATAATTTTCCCCGTATAAACTTTATCGATCTTCCTCATCTCTACTACTCAGCCAACTTTTGGAGATTTACGTTTGTCATCAGTAGTGGACTTCTTTCTTTCTTCATGTTAAGTCTTTTCTCTCTCTTATTCCCACCCATGATATTGTGATGGTCATGAAAAAATCAGATATTTCTTTTACTTTCACATTGATGTTTTATATCTCCATTAAAATTTACCTATAATTTGTCATAATCAGATACTCACTAAGTCTTCTGGTGTCATTCATTTCTATTTTTTTAGTGCACGCTAATGCACAAGATGCATTGGAACAAAAGAAACACAAATGCCTAAGCAAACGCATAAAATTAAATACAGATCTTTGCAAAGACTACATTGTATGCATTTACCAAAAATTATTTCCTTATTTTCTAAAAGCAATAATTTTATAGTGTTATTATTGCTATCAAAACATTTGGTACAAACCAGTAATTATCTCTTAAAGATTTCGCATAGAAAAAAAGTATGGCTTCTCCATTTGAAGTGGAGAAGAAAGACTGTAAAATGCTGCTAGAGGTCTCTCTCTTTTTGTTTTTTTCTTTCCTAGAGGCACTTACTAGGAAAAAAAGATGAAGAATATTCTTTCCGGGGGGTGGGGGGAAGGTAGGGAGGGTGCAATTCTCCATGCATGGTGTTTCTGTATATGACAGATTTATTCAAGATTATCTTTTCAAGGATATTTGTAAAGCAAAAGCCTTGGAAGAGAAAGCCTTGTTTGTAAAGGAAAAACCTTTGTAAGATAGTGGGGGCAGAGGGCAGAATTATTTCCTAACTAACATGATAAAGACAATGTCTGCCACAAGGTCAAAATTTGGTAGGTTTGCTTGAAGTCGCCTTTATAAAACTGGGAGTTTCTTAAGCTCAGGATCCTTCAGCTATGACACAAACTCACTGACTACTGCATCAACCTGTGGCCACATCTGCACCCTCCCCATGGAATTTGTGGGGAAGGGGAGCTAAAGCAAACCTAAAGCTGATACTAACACTATGCTATGATTTATAATATTCTTTGTTATTGACTCAGGAGTCCCAAGTCTTCTGTGAGTATCTATACAATTGTGATAGCCTAACTGTTAACTTACAAGTAGGGTAAAATCTGAGACCCTTCTTGACAATTTTGGAGATGATTGGACTATATGATGCTGACAGAGACATGGTTTTCTAAGAGGGAAGTAAAAGGGTGCTATGTGGCCAGGATAGGTGATGTACGAACACCCCCCAAGTCTCCAAGTCTCTCAAGTTGTGGGCAGAAATCAGCGGGTATAGTTAAGTCCCATCCCCCATTGTCTTAATGTTTTTTTAAAAAAATAGTTTATTTATTTGAGCGAGAGAGAGCATGAGTAGGGGAGGAGTAGAGGGAGAGGGACAAGCAGACTCTGCACTGAGCAGAGAGCCCAACAGAGGGCTTGATCTCAGGACTCTGAGATCATACTGTGAGCCAAAAGCAAGAGTCAGATGCTTAACCAACTGAGCCACTCAGGTGCCCTCCACCCACAATGTCCTAACTTTTAATGATGGTGAGGTGTGGGAAGTGAGCTTGAAATAAGTCACCCAAATGGGTCTTTTGCTTGATGTTTACCCCTAAAGGCAGAAGTTAGGTGATGAGCCAAGGAATCCCAATGCTGGTACAGGGGGCTCTGGTAACCTATAAACTGTGGAAGTGTGATTGAGTCATTTGTCCACTTGAAACGGAAAGTAAATGTGACATACTTCTTCTCTATGCCCCCCGATCTCTTCTTTCCCCTCTCAGCTGCTATAAGAAAAAAAAAAGCTGAATATTCTGGGGGAATATTTTGGTGAAATACTTTGGGAAAAACAGGGACTCAAACTCTGGCTCTGTTATATGCAAATGGCCAAGTCTCCATCTTACCCAGACTTGTGTGAGAAGGGGGACACTGGATTCAACTGATGGGATTCATCATAGTTCACAGTAGGAAGAAAAAGCTAACATGACCTTAATGTGAGTCTTTTGTACCAATTCATTGCACCATTTTTGTTGCTTCTATGCCTGCATGTACAGTAGGAATTGATGGGCTGTTTGAACTTCATCCCACAAATGCCAGGTAATCAACCTGATCAAGGAAAAGCTTCAAATAGAGAAAAACTAATGAGACAAACTTTCCTGTCATTTATCAGCCCTGAGTGGATCAGGATGCATCATGAAGGTCTTTACCATTTGATGTCCGATGCTTTCATTATACAGTTGATCAGCAAGTCAAAAGCAATAGTAACTGTCCAAACTGCAATGTTATCACAGCTCTGCCATCATGGGTAGCTGATAAAAACCAACCCTTGATAAGTTCCAAGGTTTGGGGAGACTATGTGAGTAAATTCATGATTATTCATCGAGCAGTCAAGGAAAAATTGTTGTCTCTTCAGATCCCTGTCACCAAAAAGGAGACCTAACCCTAAGGTGGGCATATATGGACTCAATAATTAACTCAATAGGGTATGAAAGGCCCTAAAATAGAAATGGCATATTCAAAAACACAACTGCCTGGCCCCAGCTGAATCTTGGTTTTATATGAAAAACTGGCGGCTATCTCTTGGTTTTATAGGGACTTTATGTCTCACTCTACCTCTTAAAGCAAAGATACTCACTCAATAGGAGCCGTGATTGACAGAGCTTCCCCTAACTGCCTGGGTCTGGTTGACTGATGGTTCAGCTAAGCAGAAGCCAGATGTCTATGAGGATGCCAGAGCTGTTTAACCTCAGTTTCAGCTCTGCGGAATCAAAATTGGATGAGTTTGTTCTGTTTAGAAGGCAGAACTCTGACTCTTGTTCTTTTGCCAATGTCCTAGATATTTGGCTCCACATGGAAAACTACAGACTACTAGATTAAAAGTCACTTCTCTTTGGGGTCATCAATTTTGGAAACAGATTACAATTGGTGACTGGACTATCTGATTAGCTTATGTAGATTCCCCTGAAGAAGGGCCCATTTTCTGATAAGATCTACTGTAATCAAACTGTTGACTGAGGCTAACTCTAATAATAGTAAAAATAATACCCATTCCATAGAGTTATTTGAGGATCAAATGGGATTATATGCATGACAGATTTTGAACAGTTTCTGGAATATCATTAGTCCATGTAAGTGTTAGCTCTTCTTAACACTATCATTAGATTTCTTATCATCATTGCTTCTGTGTTTTCTTCCTCAGCATTAATGGAAGTCTTTAAGCTATGAACTTTTCCCAGTGTTCAACTATGCAACCTCATGTGCAGGTTGTAGCTCATCAACATATTGGTTATTGCTATATTTCTGCTATCATCTGCTCTGCTTAGAGTAAGATTAACTGTGGGATGCCCCCCTATTGCTTTTCTTCCATTGAGGCTTATTTGCACCATACTTACCTCAAATTCCTCCAAATTTGACGTATATAGATTACTTGCTCTTCTGAGGTATTTCTTCTCTATGAAATTATCTCTCTCACAATTTCTGGAATTGTGAAATTTTACAAATTCTGGAAGGAGACTGTTCTTTTTAACTTTTACATTTAAACTATTAGTACTAAAAAGTTATATCTTTTAATTTCTCTACAAATTTTACATATGTGACATTATTGTGAAAAGTATGTCATAAAAAGATGATAATCTACATAAAGTACAGACATATTTAAAATATATTACTTTTGATAGAAAAAATATACAGAAACGTATCTGCACAGACACACTGCACAAAGCAAGAGATATCACAACATACTTCCATTTCAAGGAGCTGTCTCCTGGATTAACCAAATTCTTACAGAGATGGAAAGCTAATGACATCTTCTGAAAGCAGCCATTATTTTAGCAGGCTTAAGTTACAACCTCTCAATCATTGTCTGGAATGAGGAAGGTTTCCTGAATACGAAAATTCATCCATATGCCTGTTAAGAACAAGAAACAATGAGGCTACATGAGCTGGGGGTTAATATGTAGCAATCCAGAATATTAAACTAGGATCACTTCCTAGGAAGCCCAAAATCCCATCATCCAGCAGAAATTAGAGATTGCAATACACAGGAAGATCATAACCACATTAATAATGTTACTTATGATTGCAACTGTATTAAAACCTGAGTCATTCAATAAGGAACTGGACAAAAAAGTGCTTTGTTTCAAAACATAATTAAAGCCATGTGTTTTAGCTTATAGAGCATACTATACTAATTTATTTTCTGGAACTTGAAAAAAATATTGAATTGACTAATTTCAAAAAAAAAAAATCCATCACTCAACAAAATAAAAATCGGTACGTGACATTCCATCAAAAGTTGCCAGCCATGCAAGAGACAGGAAAATATAAGGCACAATGAGGAGAAAATCAGTTAGTGGAAACAAACTCAGAAATGTTACTGATGTTAGGGTGCCTGGGTGATTCAGTCGGTTAAGCATCTGACTCTTGATTTCTGCTCAGGTCATGATCTTAGGGTTGTGAAATCAGGCTTGGTGCTGGGTGTGGAGCCTGCTTAAGAGTCTCTCTTTCCCTTTCCCTCTGCCCTTCCCACCGCTTAAAAAAAAAAAAATGTTACTGATGTTAAAAATATCGCCAAGAATCTTGTAAGAGTTATTATAACTGTATGCTATATATTGAAGAACACGAAAGATTGTACATATTAAGTCAACATATGGGGACATAAAAGATATAAATTGAAATTTCAGAGATGAAAATTACGATAGCTGAGATGAAAACCTTAGACTAGATGAGATTAACAACAGATTAGATACTACATAATAAAAGAACAAAGAACTTAAAAAATATTAACAGGAATTATCAAAAGTAAAAAGATAAAAGCCTCAGAAAATGTGTATATAGCAATGGTGAACTGTAGGGCAACTTTCAGTGGCTTAATCCACATATAATTGGAGTCCCTGAAGGATAGAAGAGGACGGAGCAAAAAAAATCAACAATTAATGTCCGAATTTCTATATTTGATAGAAATCATACACTCACATATGTAAAAAGCTCAAAGAATCTGAAGCTCAAGAAGCATGAGATAAACTACACTAAGCTACGTTGTAAGCAGATTGCCAAGAACCATGATAAATAGAGAAACTTAAACAGAGAAAGAAAAGACATATTACTGGTGAGGAATAGAGGTCAAAATAATAGGTTTCTCACCAGAATAATACAGGCCAGAATATTGTTGGGTAATATCTTTTAAGTACTTAGAGAGTACAGTCTAGAGAGTGAGAACAGTCACCTTTGGATTGCATACCCAATAAAGAAATTTTCAATATTGAAAGCAAAATAATGTCTTTTTGAGACATACAGTAAAACAATGAATTTTATGACCACAATACATGAAAAGAAATTAAAGGAAGAAAGAAAATGATTCCAGTTAGAAATCTGGAACTACAGAAAGGAAGGAAGAGCATGCAAATATCATGACTATGTGAGTAAATGTAAAATAGCTTTTTTTCACTACTTAAATTGTTCTGAAAGATAATTTCAAATTTAAAGTAAAAACGACAGAAACAAACTGTGAGTTTTATAAAATGGTAAGAAAGGAAGAAAAGAAAGAAAGAAAGAAAGAAAGAAAGAAAGAAAGAAAGAAAGAAAGAAAGAAAAATTGCAAACCAGAAATAGCATCAGTGCTGGGAAGAGACAAATAGAAGGACACTGTTGTCAGGTTTTTATTTTATAGATATAACCTTACATTATATATATATATATGTATATATATATAATCAATTTAAATTTAAACATGTCAAATGATATATACATACATCATTTAAAAGTAGAATGTGATAGATTAAAGATGTTTACTATAAACACCAATACTATACTTAAAAAGCCAATGAAACACATAAAATGGAATCATATAAAATAATCAATTAATCCAAAAGGAGGCAGAAAAAAGGAAAAAGAAACAAAGAACAGTTGGGACAAAGAGAAGACAAATATCAAAATGATCAATTTAAACTTAAACATGTCAACAATTACATTAAAAGTAATTAGTCTAAACTATCTTGTCCATAGGCCTTTTCCAAGAGGCATTGTACACTTGTTCACCCTCTCCTTTTTGTCCTCTAGTTTGGAATTGTGTCTGCTTTATGATATGTAACACTTTCTTTCATTCATTTCTTCATCTATGTTCTTAATTAAAAAAAACACAAATTTTACTTGATTCAATTTTTTTATATTTTACATGGCAATGAACTGAAACTAAACACTCAATAAATACATGTTAAATAAAGTCTTTGGAGTGAAACACTGAGAAAAAGAACAGCCACGTGAATCTCTAAAGTTAATAGCTGGTGGATAAGCTGGACAAGTTGATAATAGAATAAGTTCTGAAATTCTTGGTAATGTGAGAACTTAACCTGAAAATGGAAATGATATATATAAAAATTAAAAAGTGATACAGACATGTAACATTAGCTTAAATAATAGGGATTTTTCATCAAAGTTGGTGATCAGCGAGCTGGGGGAAAATGGGAGCGGGACAAAGAATCCTAGTGCATATGAAGTTTTGGCCAGAAAAGAGCTTCAGTGAAGAACATTGCAGAACTTCATGTAGTGAAATGATAGCAAAATGAAAATAAAATATATATTTAGAAATGGTATATCAAGGTTGGACTGTTAATTTCTTGAAATCTGTCATTACTTTAAAATGAAGATTTACTTTCATTTCACGTAAGACGAATGAGAAGATTAGTTTAAACAGGTAGAAGTCAATAAAGCATTATCCCTGTCTCTCACTAACAGGAGTCTTACTTAGATATTATTATTTCATGTCAAGAAGTTCCCTGGGATCTTACTCCAAGTAGAAAATGGTTGTCTCCAATATGGTTATGGCAATTTTTTTTGCTTGTTTTTAAGCTCATACAGGCAAAACTCTCAACTAAAATGCAGAACTTGAATATTTCTTGGCTGGCACAAGTAAATTCCACAGTCCAATATGCCATTTAAAAATCATTACACACACACAAACCATAAACATTATATTTTATAGCTACAATATCATATTATTATTCTTTTAGGAGGTAATTGCAATAAAAAAACTTGTAACTACACATGGCATAACTAAGGTAATTCAAATTTTCTTTAAAAATGGTAATGTGAAAAGGCATGCTAGGAATATTTGTAATTGAAAAGATAGACACAATGGTCCACAAATAAACTTGCCTTTGACACCCTTTAATGGTACACAGTTAATGCATACAAGTCAAGCCATGTTTATAGAAAGCAGGAAAACATATCAATATTTAATACAATATTTAGAAATGAAAGATATATGCTGTCTTCTGTAGATTATAATAAAAAAAGAAAAAATGTGCTATTTAAATAAAGTAGAAATGGAAAAATACATTAGTTAAATAGAATGAGCCAATAATCATATTTTTGGTTTTGTTTTTTAAGTTTAATTCCACCCTAATCTTTTAAATCCTAAGCTTTATGAAGACAATAGTTTGGAAAGAAGAAAATAATTTGAAACAGAATAGCCTGTATCTAGAAATTAATTTATAGAAGAGGATTGGACTTTTACATTTTAGTGTATAATATTAAATACACACTTTCACATATCTTCTACCAGTGAATCTTAGTCTCCTTTAGTAATTAAAAAACAACCTTTATGCAATTCTTTGTTAGTCCATTTACACTGAGAGAAATAAAATACTTTAACTTGATAACTTCTGATTTATTTTATTAGTCTTAAGGTTAAGTGTATGAGTACTTACAGAGGTTGTGCTGTCTGTGGAGCTATTTAATTTAAACCCATAAATTAATGCCTTGGTAATCAATATCTATCTAATGCACTGCTTAAATTGTACATATTTCATTAATTTTGCATTAGTTCAACTATCTTAGTGATCCTGACCGGTATTGAAAGTGAAAGCATCCTGGCTAATGAATGATTTATTACAAAGACAGTTTATGAAGAAAACATTCAATTGTCTATTTGCCAGGTTATAAAAAGGTGAAATACCATTGATAATAGTTATTTATGAATTCATATAAATCCCTCAACCCCCCTCATTCTATTTCTAAAGCTATCATCCTCCCTCTTCAGGTGTTTTCTCTAAAGCTAATTATCTCATTATCCTTTTGATCTCCTAGTCCTTCCTGCATTCAGGAACCGTCTCCAAAACTTTGTTCTTTTATTATCTACATGTTCAATCTCTACTCTTTTTTCTGCCCATCTTAGTCAACACATTTTCTTGATTATCTGAGTCCCCAACAGCTTTCTGAATTTTTCCCTGTTATTTTTCCCTGTCTCCCAAAGTATTCAAAGATAGAAGTTAAGCGTGTGAGCCCTGCAAAAAAGAATTTTTGGGTGTGGACCCTGGTTCCGACATTTTCTAGCTGTGTGATTGTGGACTGGTTACTTAGCTTCTCTGTTTTTCAGTAACTTCATCTGTAAAATGATGAAAATAACAGTATCTCTGTTACAGGGTTTGAAGATTAAGTGAAAAAAACCATAAAAAACACCTTGAATGATGCCTGACATTATAGTAATATTTGCTCTTTTTATTCTGTTCGCCGACGTCTTTAATACATGAAGCCAGCTCAGCACTTTCGCTCAAACTGACATTTACACCTAAAACTATTCCAACACAAGTTCTGTACCATTATGCTAATGAAATGACTTTCATGAAATTACTGATTCTGTACAAAAAACTAGAAAATGTATACAATCTTTCTTTAGTATAACTTAATACTACATTGTAAAGGCTTTTTAAAAGTCTGTAAGCCTTTGTACCTGCAACTCTATAATCTAGAACATATTTTTAAGAAATATCTAAGTGACAAAATTTGGGGCGCCTGGGTGACACAGCGGTTAAGCGTCTGCCTTCGGTCCAGGGCGTGATCCCGGCGTTATGGGATCGAGCCCCACATCAGGCTCTTCTGCTGTGAGCCTGCTTCTTCCTCTCCCGCTCCCCCTGCTTGTGTTCCCTCTCTCGCTGGCTGTCTCTATCTCTGTCAAATAAATAAATAAAATCTTTTAAAAAAAAGAGAAATATCTAAGTGACAAAATTAAAAAGATATATTTACGAAAGAATGGTCAACAAAATGCTAACCAAACCTTGTTTATATTTTCTAAAAATGAGAAAAAGTTTAAGTCCAAAACAGTGATTAAATAAACTCTCATATAATCATGTAATGAGAGAATGACAGACATATGTGATAACATTGTAGATGTATAGCTGTCATGATAAAACATATATTTATGTTTTTTTTCCTATATCAATAACACAGGCTTTGGGACCAAATGGCTTATGTTCCAATCCCGACTCATCCAATTAATAACTCTGTGAACCTGGACAAATAATTAACCCCTCCATTTGGTTTTTTCCTATGTAAAGTGGAAATATTAGACCTTACCCAACAAGCTTTTGTGAGGATTAAAAAGATCATCAACTTAAAATATTCATATAGAATTTAGCACATATCAAAGGCCTATCATAATGAAATGTGTTATTTTTTGTTTTCCAGTTGCTGCATGATCCTTATATCTCAGAATTTTTAGAACTCCACCCTTGGCACCTTATCTTTTCAAAATGATCATCTTAAATTGAAAAGATTCATTTTTACAACTTTAATAATTATTTCTAAGTCTCCAGCAACATAATCTCATCTAAGCTCTATAATCATGTTTCAAATGTCTGCAATATATTGTTACCCAGATATTGATACCTGGATATATTACCTATAAACAGCTCAATTCAGAAATTCCAAATGTATCCTCGTAATCTTTTTTTAATAAAGATTTTTTTAAAAATTTATTTATTTGACAGAGAGAGAGATAGGCAGGCAGAGGGAAAGGGAGAAGTAGACTTCCCTATCAACCCTAGGATCATGACCTGTGCTGAAGGCAGATGCTTAACTGAGCCACCCAATCACCCTAGTATCCTCGCGCTCTTCCCCCAAAAATCAGCTCTCACTTCTGAAGTCTTTCTAGTCATTACTATATTGCTATGTAGAAAGAATAAAGGGACAGTCGGCTCTGATTTCTTTTCAACAGATCACTCTTCCTAGCCTTCCAGATCATCTTGGTTGCCATGTACTATGGACTGGAATACATTCCCCCTCCCCACTCGAATCGTAGATTGAAACCTTAATCCCTAATGTAACAAAATCAGAGATGAGGCTTTTGGCAGGCATTTAGGGTAGATGAGGTCATGAGGATGGGACCTTCGTAATGGGATTAGTGACTGAGAGAGATCTCTCTCTGCCATGTAAGTACACGCAGCCAGAAGGCAACAACCCAGGAAGAGGACTCTCACCAGGAAGCTAATTGGTTGGCACCTTGATCTTGGACTTGCCCATCTCCAAATATCTGTTGTTTAAGCACACAGTCTGCGGCGTTTTGTTATACCAGCCTAAACAGACTAAGACACCATGTCTTTTTCCTTTTTCCTTAGAATAATCCATATAAGGCAGTTTAGTTCAGGTCTCTGAGTCTCCAATTAGAATATCACTATATCCTCCTCACTGGTCTCTCTGTTATTTGAAATTTCCCATTTGTTTATCAAAATGTCACCAAAGGGGTCCTTCCAGAAAACAATTTGGTCATAGGATTCTTCTGGGAAAAAAAAAAATTCTGTTAGCTTCCTGTTACCTACAATGAGAAAAATATATTACTCTGAGTGAGCATGAAATGGTTAAACATGTAAATATTGGCTCTATCCGTGCCTAGGAGATGATTAAAACATTATGGTTATCGTATTAGTGATCCCTGCTTAACTCAGTTGCTTAAAACAATGTAGCAGTTGCCGCTGGTGCTCCAACACAATTTTCTTCTGTGGCAGGTATGCTCAATCCTCTGCTGCTGTGAATTTCGGCTGGTCATTCAGTTATCCCTTCTATGGTGAACATTCCCTGGCCAAATGGGAACCACTCTCCCCCAGGCCTATCTCCCTTGTAGAAAGGTCTCTACCAATGACCGACTTAAACTGGGGCAAGAAATGACCACCCCTTTCTTCTACGTGGATTAATTCTGTGGTGCTATTTATGCTTCAGGCTTCCCCTTTGGATCAGAGCGAAGATAGTTTCCAGCTGATATTCCTATTTACCTTTATTCCCTAACCCTAACCTCCCTCCTCTAATCCTCTTTACCTGATGGCATTTTCCTAATAATCACTTGATCGGGAATCCATAGGTTTTGCTCCCTGGAGACCGAAATCAGAGAAACAACACTATTTTTATTGTTCACAAGTCTATAGATCAGTTGCATAGACCTTGACAAGGGTCCTGGCTAGCTCAGAATTGTATCTGTGATTACCTGTGGGCTAGGAAGGTGGCTCTACTGATCGAGCTGGGCTCTCTCACGTGTCTGAGGTTGGCTGGCTGGCTGGCAGCTGCCCCTGGTTTCAGTAGATCACAAAGAAGCAAGAGAAAGCAGAGTGCAAAAGACCCCATGAAGCCTTAGAACTTTACCTCTGACACACTCGATTGAAGAAAGCAAATGACAAGCCAGGCTGTACTTTATTTCTTAACATAAAGAAAATGAGCTTTGGTGTTTGAAAGTTGTATGTCTTCACTCAGTTTATAGTACAGCTTTTATCAAGTATGTCTTCAAAAGACGTGAAAAGTGATGGGTGGAGAGGGAATCTTTTGGGAGAAGATACCCAGAGCTGGTAATTGTTTGCATGCTTATTGCTCTTACTACATTGGGTAACTTTCCCTCAGAGTATAGATGAGGCCTATTAATTATTATGTAGAATTTATCCGTTCATGACTCAAACATTCATTAAAGTCCCATATGTGCCACTCTTTGTACTACGTACTGTAAATTTAAATTTCAGTCAACTTTCCCTTGCATATTTCTCTTCCTTGTTTCTTTTGAATTCACATCTAGTTTGCTTTTCTGTTTTAGAAAGATGTCACATTCGTTTTACTGTCAAACTTTTCAAAGTTATATTACAAATCTCACTCCCATCAGTCCAGGCTCCATTATACATATATTTTAAAGCAGGCCCCTTTGAGTTCAACAATCATATTAACTGACAAGGTAGAGGCAGGAGTAATTAGAGCATGAATGTATACTGCAGGGTCACCTTCCATCTAGGGTGTAAATCGCAATCCAAAACACTAACTCAGCCACATTTGACAAGAAGACTTCAGCTAATTTCCCTATCTTTGGAACAACTTACCCCTTAGCTTGTTAGGAGCAGTTGTTAATATTGGAAATGTATGAACAATAAAAGCCCATCTAGACATATCTGTGCCTTTTTTTTAATGTGAAAATTCTCTCTGTCCTGCATAACAATTTATTGAAAGCTGTCTTTGATTTATGTTCATCGGTGTTCTGAATAAAGGGAAGGAAGGATCATACACTTATTTGGCATACCTGAAATAGAATTTAGGAAGACTGGATGGTAAACAAGCAAGTCAAATTAGTTTTAATTATTTCTATAGATTTTCTTTCTAACTAGGAAAATCTTTCATCTAGAGCTACTTTTAGAGGGAAAAAAATAAAAGATCACTCAAACTCATACAAATGACTAAAACATTGATGACTCTGATGGAAGTCCCAAATTCTTATGTTCATCATTAATGAGTTAAAGAGTATGCCAAAGAACAGTATCCTAGAGTGATAAAAACTGGATTAAGCAATACTTCGTGAAGTTCCTCCCTCTAGCAAATTACAAGAGATTCAGTTCAGCTTTACGACAAATATAAATGGAAATATCACTTATAGAAGACTGAATTGGCCATGTAAGAGGTCAGAATTACTCAGACATAGCACAGACTGTGATGATAGAAGAAGTGATTTTCTTTGTGAGTACAGATTATTTGTTTTAATTTGTGTTTATGATTAAATTTTACAAAAGCATAGGCTTTATAGTTAGACAAAGTTAGGTTTTGTTTTTGGATGAATCATTTACCAGCTGGGCACTTTATAAATTATTTAATCTCCTAATGTTCTGTTCCTTCCTCTGAATATTTAGATGCTAATACTATTTTGAGAGATTATTGTGAGGCATAGAACAATCTATACAATGCATCCAGCTTAATCTCGGGCATAGAATATGTGTTCTTATTGCTGTTATTTTTATTTATTTATTTATTTATTTATTTATTTATTTATTTATTTATGTAATCCCTATACCCAATGTGAGGCTCCAATTTACGACCCTGGGATCAAGAGTCACACGTTCCACTGACCGAGCCAGCCAGGTGCCCCTTACTGCTGTCGTTACTATGGTTGTTCTTTTATTGTTTATATTATTGAGAAAGTAGCTCAAATAGTATCTTAATAAGAAATGTTATTATTACATGTAATCCTTACATAAAAAAGAAACAACTATATAAAATGGTTAATAACCTCCACTATGTTTAAAGAAATCAAGGATAGCACTGGGAAGGAGAGAGAGATTTCTCTCTACAAGTAGTTACATACTTCAAAAATCTTGACCCTTAAACAATAATAATTCATTAAAATCAAAGTGGTTTTGATTTTCTAACCTGAAATGAATTTTGCCCAATTAAGCAAATTATCATTAATGTTTTTAAACCATACCCTAGCAACTTTGGTTAATTCAAGTGACTAATTCCTAAATATAGTTAAAATATAGAGAAAATACAGGTCAATGTATGTTGATGACTTAAATGTGACATTTCTTTGATCCTTCTAACCCAGCTTGAGGAAAATAAACTCAGGGGTTCACGCTAATACATCTCTTTTTGTGAACTGCCTTAAGTCAATTGCTTGTTTTTTTTGTTCTCCATTTGAAAGTATATGGAAGCAAAAGTAAAAAGAACGTGAAATAGTGGAAAATGAGTTATATACGATCGCCTTATTCATTAATGCCACATTTTTCAATCTTATTTTCCGTTTCTTGTTCTAGAATGATCAACTGCTAGATGTACACACACACTTGAATAAAGACACGATCGTCAGATTTCAACAGAAAATAATATTCTGGAACTTACCAGAGCTTATGATAATGTCTAAAAATAAAGCTTGAAAACATATTTTACTATAAACATATTGTTATATAGGGAAATAATTTTAATCAATTAATAATAAATTATGCTTATATATCACGTTAAACATAGAAAGTACCTCTCTACTATGTAAATAAGCTTGATAGCATTATTACAAAGTCATTGTCATTGTAATTTGCCAAAAAAAAGCATATTAATTAGAATATTAACTTCTGGAGGTACAGAAGGAAACCAATTACCATAGTTTTATTGCCTGTATATATTTTTGTGAAATTTATAACTGTAAAACACATATTGTAAGGAAAACTAATTTGTTAATAAAGTCAGAACTGCTCCAGGGGAATATAATATATGAAAAGCAACTTTTCAGCTTATCAAAGTACATTTTGTTGATCTTACAAGTTCTTACACATTTCATAATCCATTAACCTGGCCAATCAGTCTGAATCCATGAAGTACTTTTCCCTTCATTGGAACATATGCAAGATTTGTGCAAGATATTCTTATAATGACTTAAGTGTTTCTTTTTTCCTCTTGAGATTTGAATTGTATCACCTGAAATAAATAAAACTTAGTGTTCTAGAAATTTCAAAATAATTGGCAGATGTCATCTACAACTTTTTTTTTTAATATCTTTGCAGGCACAGTAACTTATTGGCCTTTATTAAGGAAACTCCTTTCCTTTTATATATCATCTTCAAATGTCTTGACAATTTTCATCATTAAGACAAAGTAGATTTTTTGAGTGGCATTCAGATGATCTACCTGCCAATAGAAGGACCCATTAAGAAAAACATGTTCTAAAGCTAGGAAATGAAGCAAAAAGATATCTATGTCCTTTCAGTGTCTTACTGCCCTATTAACAGGCCCACCAAAGGATTATTTGATTTTCTTGAAGAATGCATCTTTGGTCTGATTTTACATGTTAACTGACTGTGCCTAGACTCTAGAAAGTTACATACTTACTGGTAGATATCTGTCCAATAGAAAAGATATCACCAAAGATTATGGTTTTAATATCCTTTAGGATATGAACCAGTATGATAGCTAACCTAGTAATCTTATTCTAATATTCTACTTCAATGACTTTTCTAATAGACAATGCAAACTCTTATTCCTCATTCTTGAAATCAGCCTTTCCATCTTACTGACCCCTCATTAGTTAATGAGTTAAATACAATCACATATTGACATTTAGCACATATTCATTCTATATTTATTTGAGGATCATGTTTTTAAATTTTGAAAGTTATACTTTCACAGAATAAAGTTTAAAAGAAGAGTGACTGCATAAATTAATAATTTTAAAGGATTAAATTAATTATTAATATCAGTATTTTTTTAAAGATTTTATTTATTTGAGAGAGAGAGAGAAAGAGAGCATAAGCAGAAAAAGCAGCAGAGGCAGTGGGAGAAGCATACTCCCCACTGAACAGGGAGCCTGTTGTGGGACTTGATCCTAGGACCCCCCGGGATCATGACATGAGCCAAGGCAGTCGCTTAACTGACTGAGCCACCCAGGCGCTCATAAAATAAGCATTTTTATTTAAAAACCCATTATTAGAATTAATAAATTTTAAAAGATTATTTTGTGCCTTTAAAATTAAAAATACTGTGTAAGGGGAAAAAACAGTCTCACTGTTTCTACTTTCTTTCATATCAGCTTAGGTTGTCCTTAAGATTAGCTGAAGTAACATTTTGGTTACTATTCACAGTGCAACTCCTTCTTAACGTTACTCG
Source organism: Ursus maritimus (assembly GCF_017311325.1). Taxonomy (NCBI): domain Eukaryota; kingdom Metazoa; phylum Chordata; class Mammalia; order Carnivora; family Ursidae; genus Ursus; species Ursus maritimus. The sequence goes on from NW_024426552.1 coordinate 23,751,612, forward strand.
CTATCTCTTTCTTATCATTGTATGTGTCTGTTTATAAAATATCCGTTTTACCGTGTTCTTACGGTTCAGTACAAATGAGACACGAGAAAGAGAAGGTATTGAAAGCGTCTGATTACTTCTGGGAAGAGGAGTGGAAGTCTGGCGGTGAATGTTAAGGGCTGCCGGCTCCAGCTCTTCCGCGCAGTATTTCTTGTCCTGTCAGGGACGTTCAACAAGGTAGAAAAGTTATGGTCTACCTCGAGGTTCCACTTGTAAAGGATGTTTACTTGGAAGGCCATTTGACTGCACTTAGTGCACTGAAGAGCCATCCTGTGACCTCCTGACAGGTGAAGAAGGGACAGAAGGAAGTGCTGTATTCAGAGGGCACAGCCCTCTGTCCAGGCATGGCCCAACTCCTCTTCAATTATTCAAAGAAATCCCACCGTGAAAGTCTTTAGATTTGTGAAATCCGCAAAAAAAACAGCGATTTAGAGAACGAAAGAAAATGTGTAATGACTCAAGGTATTAAGATTTCATCGAAAAAATTAGGGAGGACTTATTTACAAGCTTGCAAATTGTATATTTGGAAATATTTTGAAATGGCAATCTAGAACTTCAGCTGTGGAGCAAGGCCACGAATAGTTATTAAAGAGGACCTCTGATATATGCTTCTCTTAAAAAATAAATTTTCAACCATCTCAAAAATATATTCATTCTAAACTAAATTATATGTAATTGATTCTAAGAATCAATTATTTTTTCCATTATTGACTATCCCTAAAATTGGGTTTCATATTAAAATTGTTGAGGTCTCTGAACTTAACTGACGATGTTTTGTTGTTTTAGTGGTAATATAATGATATTTCAACTGGTCATGTCAGAGATGGTTAGGAATTCTGGCTCACTTTATAAATGGTCTTATGCTTTGTTTCTCCTTTGTAGGCTGATACTATAATTTATCTCCCGACTCAGGACTCTTATGGAAGTGAAAGGGGATGCTAATTATAATTGTGCCAAGACAATAAGTGCCCAAAAGCCCTGTTCCAATTACACTGGCACTCTCTTCCTAGAAAATGGATACGAGTGCATATGTGTGGATGACACACAGCTCTGTGACTCATGCCATGACTCTGTGAACACACATACACGTACATGCAGGGTCCATCCGGGGACCTCTGATTAAGAAGGATGACTAATGATGGCTATCCTATGAAATCTCCCTAGTGTTTTTCTTGAGGAAAAATGTTAATAAAATATCCATTTTGGATGTCAAGAGACATGTTTAATAAGTTCTTGAAAATATTTTTAAATGATATAAAGCTGTTATTGCTCTACATTAAAAGTTTGGGTGTCCCTAAAATCCATATATAGGGGCGCCTGGGTAGCGCAGTCATTGGGCGTCTGCCTTCGGCTCAGGGCGTGATCCCAGCGATCTGGGATCGAGCCCCACATCAGGCTCCTCTGCTGGGAGCCTGCTTCTTCCTCTTCCACTCCCCCTGCTTGTGTTCCCTCTCTCGCTGGCTGTCTCTGTCAAATAAATAAATAAAATCTTAAAAAAATAAAATAAAATCCATATATTGAAACCTAAACCCCAGTGTGATGGCATAAAGGAAGTGTGGCCTTTGGGAATTGATTAGGTCATGAGCCCTCATGACTGGGATTAGTGCCTTTATGAAAGGCCTCAGAGAACTCCCTTGCCCCTTTCACCATAAGAAGGCACAGAGAGAACACAGGCATCGTACAGCAGCCTCAAAAGACTTAAGATAACTGTCTATAAACTTGTTTATATTACTCACTGGCAAGGAAAGCTCTTTGTATTTAACTATTATCTATTCATTCTCTCATCCATTTATTCATTCATTTATTTATTTGTTTTACAAAGAATTTAGCAGACATCAGGTAAACATTTATGGAAAGAATAAATTAAGTTTGGCTTATAAGCCATCTTTTTTCTTTTCAATTGAGAATAGAATACAAACCCGAAGGAATATCAGCTTTACCTTAATTATATAATGACTCCCTAGGGTCAAGGTGAAAGAGTTGAAAACTAAACTTTCAAAGAACCAGTAAAGCATATCAAATGGTGTTTATTGACTTATAAATATAATCAATACTATATATAGCTATTGATATTTCCCCTCTTACCAAAATATGTAGAACATTCATTTTTAGGAAAGAGCCTGTCAGCAGTAAAAGTTATTTTGAAATTTTTATTACTTAGGACAATCAAGATATTATAGAAAAATGGGGTTTTATATATAAACATTGGAGAAACTGAGTTCAATAAACGCTAAATTGTATTTTTTTCTCAGTCCACAAACAGAAGATACTAAATACCTTCTTAGCATATTTGCTACAATTAGATGTCTCATCTTTTCTTAAAAATGGTGATAATAGTGATACTGGATTTCACGGACTTATTTTTAAAATTTTTTTCCTAGTGAGTAAAAAAAACCAGCCTATGTGAGTGTTTGACTCAGATGTCACTCCTATGAATTTAAGTAGGGTTTCAATAAACATTGAAAATACAACATTATTCACTGTTCTGAAATCTTGTTTAAAAAAAATTGAACACATTTCAGAAGATTGCATTCTGGCTAGCTCTCTACAACTTGTGGAATTTCTATCTAGTGTCAAAGCAATGGTAAAAATAATCATAAATTACTGTTTTGTGAAATTCAAAGTTTTGATGAGTTTTGTGAATTTCAAAATTCTCTGAATTGCTGGGTGATTTTTATCAAGCCATTTCTTGTGTCATCAAATGGTAGTGTTCAGAATATGAACAGCTTCCTATTAGAGGTGGACTATTGTGGAAAAAAGCCCTGAATTGGGAATCTGCAGCTCAACATTCAAATCATAGCTCTTCACATTGTTTGCTCATGGTACTCACCATTGAGTTTGTCAGTATCATAATCTGAAGAGGGTTATGATGCTAAAATCTCTTCAGAGGATAATTGCAAGGCTAAGTATCAATCATGTGCTCCCATGAGCCCATGGAGGGTGTAGAAAACTGTGATGCAGCCTTCTTTATGCTTCTGACATTGAAATAGGTAGGTGATTTATATGCTGTTTATCAATTTCTAAATTGATACAGGAAAGAAGGACACCTTCAGCATTCACTACCATAGAAGTAATTGTAATAAAGAAAGGCCCAATAAAAAAAAATTAAAAATAACATTTTTTTTTAGAATCCTTTTATAAGAAAGGTGAAGCACATGGGGGGAATGTGATAAGTCATTAATAATGATTAATGGGGAGAAGGGTCCTATAGAGCAGTGGTTCATTGTGTTTTTTAATTGTATACCAACTAATTCCAGAAAGGAGGAAAATTTCAAATAGATAGAGACTTTTCAAGTAGGTTATATGTAAACAAAGACATAGAAGCTTCAGAAACACTAAAACAAATAATAAAAGAAGAAGTAGCATGATGAAAATTTCAATACTCTTGCCATAAATTGGCCACCAGTTTTTCTCTACATCCTCTGGCCCCTGACATAAACTTGAAAATACCATGAATTATGTGGTTCACAATGTCTATAAAGTAAAAAAAAAAAAAAAAAAAACTGCTGAAAAGCAACAAAGTTATTTTCTTGAGCTGAAATTCTAAGGTATCTCTTCAGCTGGTCTAGTCTCAGAGGCCCACAGAGAGGGAACAGCACAGTTAAAAGACAGCCTGAGCAGAGTTCATTCAGGAAAAATAAATGCCCAATCTCAAACCCATCTGCCCTCAAGATGTCATCAATGTTACCTCTTGCTCTAAACTCTGTGTCTTTTCCTGTGAGTGGTGATAATGATAGTAACTTCCTTGAAGGACTGTTGAGAGTCTCAAAGGCGATAATGTATGTAAAACTCTTGGTACATTAGTTGGTGAATATTAAGCACTTGATATCTATTGTTTTATTATGGACTGTAGTAGGTTAAAAATAGAAAATAATTTTTCTAATTTATATTCTCCATCAATATTTTTTGCTTTTATTTTTAGAATTTAGCTCTCATTTTTTTGCGGCATGATTTATTTCTACACCTGTCCTTCGGACTGCCTTTCAGTAACATTATTAAGCAAAACACAATTTAAACATAAATTCACTGGCTCTCTGACAATACTTATCACCTGCCGCATACATCTGTCAGAAAACCACAACTGTTATATAGCAATAATGAAAACAGTGAAGAAAAATACCAGTAAGTATTAAATAAGGGTTATTTCTCAACATTTTTGCAAATTCTTATCATTTAATATAGTTAAGTGAAAAAGGAGAATTTTGAATATAATGTTGGATGCATCCATTGTTTAAAATGATCTATTTTCTTTAAAAATAACATGAAATCTATGATATACTACATTTAAATAGCAAAGTTATATAAATCTTCTCTCTACACTGCAACAAATTCACACTGCTGAACTATAATTGGTTTTCTGGAATGGATGACAGATTTCTACTGATTCACACTCAGTTATTAGCTCTTAGATCTTAAGGCCCACGAGTTGTAGTAGAGGATAGAAAGAAATTGAAGATTCTGAGAAAGGTGTAGACATAAGGAAAGAGACTAAGTACACTGAGATAAGAAATTGGATGCCTTCACCATCATAATCAAAGGATAAGAAGAAAGAACATACTTTCATACACACATAAATTGAATCTATTAAATCATATAATGTACATGTATAAATATGTGTATGCACACATATATAACATTTCCAACAGGGGTATAAAATATGTATGAACTTTTTTGAAACTAATTTAAGCATAAAACACTTTTTTCCGCTCATATAAACTCTTATGAACACTTTTTAAAAAACCTGTTTTAAAAATGCTGCTTTGTGTGAAAGAATGATAATAGAGGGGTGTAAATGTTATTTGGACAGAGAAAACAGTATCTATATCCTTGCGATTGAAAAACTTAAGGTTCTTTGTAGAACTATTAGATCAAGTTTATTGATTGCATTATTTAATAGATATTCATCATTTTTTCTTATATGATCTAATTATTAAAAGTTATTTTGAGCTCTTTCTTTAATTCCACTAATTGTTTTCAATGCATCTATATGCTATTGTGATTTATACAAATAGATTTATAAATGCAAAATCTATGTCTACTGCATTTTATTAATACATAAGGTCTCTATCATTTTTATTGGTTTATAATCTTAAATGTTATTTCTACCCCACGTGACTTTTTTTACGTGCTTCTAGTTTCATTTTTTTTTTTTTTTAGATTTTATTTATTTATTTGAGAGAGAGAGAAAGTGCGTGTGTGAGTGGAAGGAGGGGCAAAGGGAGCTGGAGACAGAGAATCTCAAGCAGACTCCTCAGTGAGCACAGAGCCTGATGCAGGGCTCCATCCCAAACTCTGACATCATGACCAGAGCCAAAACCACGAGTTGGGTGCTTAACTGACTGAGTCATCCAGGAGCCCCTAAAGATGCTTCTTATTTCTTTGCTGATTCCTTTCCTTCCAACTTTAAAAAAATCACTTTGTTCTGAAGGTGTTATTTTTCTGAATATAACATATCTAGGTGTTGGGTCTTAATCCAGTATGATAGTCTTTGTCTTCTGATGGGTCTACTGCTTCCTTCCTTCCTCCCCTCTTTTTTCCTCTCTTTCTTATATTTTTCTTTGAAATTTTAGTTTCATTTTATGCTGCAAAGCATAATTTACATAATTTTCTCCAATTTTTCAAATTTCCAATGTTTATTCCAATGTGAAATTACACTAAATGCATTAGATTCACAGTAAGGTATAAAGCAGTGAAAAACAATTCTAGAATTTAATAGGTGTTAAATATATTGTTTGTTGTTTTTAAAGTTTTTTTTATGGGGATTACTTATTAAAACAACATTTCAGAGTGAAGTTGACTTCAGGAGTAGATCTCTGAAGAGAATCAAGAGTATAATGGTCCAATAATTTTATAGGTGTTATTTGATAGACTATGAGTGAGTACACACCATCTTCATTGATATTTTTTCAAAAGGCTTGGATGATGAAGGCAAATCATGGCTTTTACCACAATTATAATAGCATAAATTTCTAATCTTTCAAAATGGAATTAGGAGAATTGGGACCAACAAATTGGTCTGGAATATATTATACTTCTTTAGTTGGTTTCTTATCTATCTCATTAGCTTGGTGAATTTGAAACTGAACATAAGTATACCAGGATCGAAATGGATAAACTCTGTTTGGAATCCCTTTATAATCACACTTCAACATCTCTTACAGAAAATTGTCTAACATATCAAGAAATTTGACTTCATGATAAGAACAAATTGTGGCATATGGGTTAGAAATTTGATTGCTTGCATGCTAATACATTTATATCATAAATATGTTACAAATGTTATTTGTATTTATGTTATAAATTGTGCTATATTTATATGCATTTTTGCATAAGTTATTAATAGAGAATGCATCCTAAAAGCAAGCATCATTTTGGGGGCTTATCTTTGATTTTGATTCCATTTTTTCCTGAGGAAGATATATTTTTTACTGCTTCTGGTAGCCTATAATTAAGTGTGCCAACTTTAGAATCTTTAATGATACTTGTATCTGATTGGCTGCATATGTTTTGCAATACAAAAAAATCAGTTTGGTTTAGCATTCCATCAATTATCTGAAAGTTGACAGGTTTCTAATCACTGTAAACAATGAACTGTGTGAAGTGCCCCAACCTATTTTTTTGTTTTAGTAACTCTAGCATTCCCATGATTGCTGGATTTTTTTTTTCTTTTTAAGACAACTTTTAAGATCAGTGTTTACGCACTCCGTTACCATACAGACGTACTGGTTTCTGATTTTATCATCCTAAAGTCAAGTGATGTTATCACTGTATTGTTGTAATTTATTCAAATAAGCTACAGCATGTCCATAACTCTTACTTGTTTGCTCATCTGCTTCTTGTAGGTACACATATTTTATGGCATGTATCTGTTTCTTTTCACTCAATACCTGAAAAACCTTCCTGGAATCATTATGTCCTACCTGCTTTAATGTGGAATTATTTTTCTTTTAACTGAAATGTGTTTATTTATTGAAGAGGATGCTAAAACTATCATAAATAAAGCTTATCAACCTGTTAATTCAGTTCCTTCATTTTTAGTTTAGGTATTGATGTACTCAATTTTCTTCAAGTTATTTTTTATCTTAGATTGGAGCTTCCTTTACTCTGTCTGTTCCTTCTCAGTTCCTAAACACTCCATTTTCAACTTGTGTTAATTTCAATTTTTTTTTTTACTATATTTCTTTCCCACTTAATTAATGTTTACCATTCCTCTTTCTTTATCAGTTGATTTTACCTTTACTTGTTAAAAGGTAATAGTTGTTTCTCTCACTGAGAGGCAGTGTCCCACCTCATGCTCTAATGCTCTCTTATTCCCTCTCTCTAGAGGATGACACATTACCAATGCAGGTCTAACCCAATTTATGATTTTTTTTCTGAATAAACCCACTATAATTTGAAAATATCATAAATCAAAACTGCATTTAATACATCTAACCTACCCAGTCTAGCCCAGTCTACCTTAAATATGCTCAGCCCAGTCTACCTTAAACAGGCTCAGAACATTTATATTAGCATACAGTTGGGCAAAATCATCTAACACAAAGCCTATTTTATAATAATGTATTATTTTAAAATAAAGTACGTAATAAAGAGCACCTTGTGAAATGTATTGACACTATACTGAAAGCGAAAAACAGAATGGCTGTTTGAGTACAGAATGGCTGCCAGTGTATTGGTTGATGACCCTTGCTGTGATCACATGGCTGACTGGGGGCTGCAGCTTACTGTGACTTCCCAATGTCACAGGAGAGGATCTTGTTACTTATCAGTAACCCAGGAAAATAACTAAAATCAAAATTCAAAGTATGGTTTCTACTGAATGTATATCATTTTCACACTGTTGAAAATTGAAAAATCACAAGTCAAACCATCAAAAGCCAACAACCATCAGCACTTTGAATTTCATCTCTTTGCTCTTTCACACAATGAGACTTAACGGAAAACTTGAACTTCTCTCCTCTCATGCTTCATGTGTATTAGATTTTGGGTGAGATAATGTAGTTCTTATTAGAACTATCCTTTTATGAGTCTAAGTTGTTCCTCAATACCAAAAGGTATACATTTATTTGTTAAGAGATAAATTTATATTTATTTACATATAATTATAATATATATAATTTAAAGGTAAAATTTAAATAAATGTAAACAAAATACATAATATCTGTTATATATTATATATATTTATGTATACAGACACATGATATACGTGCCTCCATCTATCATTTATTTATATCAAGGTTCATGCACAGTGCTATTGTATTGTTCTATCTTCTCTTCATCTGTACATTTCGAGGGCTCGATTTTGGTTATTTTTTCCATTTAATGGCAGTCTTTTTATTTTCAAATATTTGTCTTAGGTATGATACTTGAGGAAGACATGCAATGAATTCTTGCATGCATTCAAACACCTTTCTGTATGTGAGATGCAAATAGCATCTTGAGTAAATTTAAAATTTCTGGGCTGAAATCCTTTCTTTTATGTCATTTATAAGTGGTATTCTGTGTTTAATGCTTATAACGCAAAGATCTTAGATTTATTTTCCTCTGCTGGTAAATTATCTTTACATATGGAGAATTGTAAAGTTACGTCTTTATCATTAGAGATCATGAATTTTATCAAGGTAGGTGTTGTTTCTCATCAGTATAGCCTGGAACTCAGTGAGCTCTCTCAGTATGAAGACACAGTTCTTCATTCAGCTCAGAGAATTTTCTTCAATCGATTGTTTTGTTATTCCTGATCCTCCATCTGTCCCTTTTCCTCCCTTTGAGATGCCTATTTTTTCCCTAATTTTCCTGAACCTGTAACAGCACTAATTCCAGTCTCAATTTCTTCTCATTTAATCCAATTTCTGAATGTGTCTTCCTAAATGCTTAAAACAAATCAGGTGTCCATCTGTCTCTTCCAGCAGTTCTTTTTCTCTCGCCATGTGTTTCAAATTTTCCATCTTATCTTTCTCTCTGCCTCCTGAGGCCTATCAGAGAAGTTGCAATTTTACTCTGCCAATGAGTTAAAACTTAGATTTTAACGTTTGAATATCTTCCACATCCAGAATCCTCAAGGTCTCAGAGGCAAATGGGACTCCTTCTTTGGGGATCTGGGAGTTAAAAACAGATTGCCAATACTCTACTGAGATACAGAGAAAAGTTCTTTCTGCTCTCTGGTATTAGTGTACTTCCAACCTCCCCAGTAATGAAGAATTAGCTTATCCATTGAAAAGGAAAGAATCTGGATGGGGCAGGATGTGCCAAGTCACAAATAAATTTCTTAGGAGTTTGAGAATGAACCAACCTACACATAATGAGAAGCTATGAAATATTTACAGAATTTTTTTCATGACAGCAACATGGTCACTTTTTTTTTTTTTTAAGTTAGTTCACTCTCTCAGGTTTGCTGTAAATGGATCCAAGAAACTAAAAACAACAAAGATTTGGGAGGTTATTGCATTTGCTTAAGAAAGAGATAATAATATTGAAATTATGTCATTTAAATAGGAATATGGTCGAGTTTTAGATAACTTGATTATATGTGCTGGTCAATTTGGGCACGTGGTAAAGATTTCCAGTTGATTCCCAATTGACAGGTGGATAATCACACGTAAGGCTGGGAAGAGATAGCTGGGTTGGAAATACAGATTTTGACTCATACAATCATACATATATTTATGTGGAGCCATGAGGATGGAGAAAATTTCTGAGGGAAAGTATACAGAGTGAAATGGTAGAGATCCATGCTAGGAATAACAGTGGTAAGCAAATCTAAATGGTTGACAAAGAAAATTATTATCATGAAGACAATAGGGTTTTTTTTTTTTTAAAGATTTTATTTATTTATTTACCAGAGAGAGAGAGCGAAAGAGAGACAGAGAGAGAGAGAGAGAGAAAAAGTACAAGCAGGGGGAGTGGCAAGCAGAGGGAGAAGCAGCCTCCTTGCTAAGGAAGAAAATATTTGGAAGAATATATAGAGATAGCTAATAATGCTGGAACTTGTTTATGATATTATTAACACCAAATTCCCTCTTCTGCTGAGCACACAGGGGATTGTACTCCTTGTTCCCAATGAGCCAGGCACAGGCAACAAACTCGGTTTGATCAGTGAAATGTGAATAATGAGACATGTGATCCCAAAACCAGGCAAAGACCCCACCAAAAAGGAGAATTACAGACCAAAATCCCTGATGAACATGGGTATGAAAAATTGCACCAGGATACTTGCCAATAGGATCCAACAGTACATTAAAAGGATTACGCACCATGACCAAGTGGGGTTTATTCCTGGGCTGCAAGGGTGGTTCAACATCTGCAAATCAATCAATGCAATACACTACATTAATAAAAGCAAATACAACAACCATATGATCCTCTCAATAGATGCAGAAAAAGCATTTGACAAAGCACAGCATCCTTTCTGGATTAAAACTCTGCACCGTGTAGTGATGGAGAGAACATATACCTCAATATGATAAAAGCCATAAACAAAAAGCCCACAGTGAATATCACTCTCAATGGGGAAAAAACCAAGAGCTTTTCCCCTGAGGTCAGGAACACAGCAGGGACGTCCGCTATCACCACTGCTGTTCAATAGTACTAGAAGTCCTAGCCTCAGCAATCAGATGACAGAAAGAAATAAAAAGGCATCCGAATTGGCAACGAAGAAGTCAAACTCTCACTCTCCACAGATAACGTGATAAACTGGAGAGTATATCCAGGGAACTATAAAGAAAGGGTCCTGGTTAGCCACGATGAATGAATGGAAAAAATTCAGGTATGTAGACACCGAGGGAAGGGAGCCAGTTAACATAGGGAAAAAAGAAAACAAAACACCACACACACAAAAGAAAGGGAATGATCAATGAAGCTATTTTCTACAAGAGCCAGGAGGGGATGGCCTAAAACGGGGAGAAGGATTTCAGATGGGTAAAATGCACAGACAAGTTCTAAACAGAAAGGTATCCTGGACAGGGAGTTATGGGGAATAGAGAGAAAGGAATTAAGGAAAGATCCAGGATTTAATTATGGTAAACTAATAAAACCTAATCAGAAAGGTGCTATCCCTCTGTGTTAAGTGAGATATTGAGTGGTTTGTTGGTATGAAATTATGTTTTCAGAGGATACAGTATAAATTTTGGAGATGGGGCAATAAGAAAAAAAGAGAGGAGAACACAGGTTCAAATCAGGGAAAATTAGAGGAAAACTCGCAGAAAGGGACTCTTCCATTTACAAATTGATGATAGACATAAGAGGACTTTCCACATCTTTGAACTTTGTCTAAAGTCATTTTAGTGATAAAACTACTTAGTATCCTAAGTAATAGTTGCCCTGGTGTTAGTGACTCTGCCATATGTTTTAAACAATATTATTTAACCTATTTACATATAAACATATTTAAAGCATGTTGCCCATGTGAATCCTCTGAAACCTTATAGTAGTGCAATTATTTAATTGTAGCATAAACTGAAGCAATAACTCTATTAAACACGGGCGTGGGCAGTATCTGAGGGTAATTTTGTTTGCCATATGATAGATTATACCTTAGTTAATTGCATTAATTTCTCTATTGCTATGTGCCCCAAAACTGCAAACTAAGTGGCTTAAAACAAACCAAATTCATTACCTCACAGTTTCTTTGGTCAGGAACCTGGCATTAGCTGGCTGAGTTCTTTGCTCCTGTTCTGAACTCAAGGTGTTGAGTGGGGTTGCTATCTCATCTGGAGCCCGAAGTCCTCTTCCTGGGTCATTCTTATAAGAAATTAAAACTCAGTTTCTTTGGGTCATAGGACTAAGGTTCTAATTTTCTTGCTGGCTGTTGGTCAGAGGTCGTTCTCAGCATTGAGAGGCTGCCTGCTATTTCCTGCCCTCTCTACAATGTGGTGGCTGCTCCTTTAAAGCTTTGAAACGTATTGCTCGCACTCTGACTTCTAGACCCAGATTTAAAAAGCTCATGTAAATGAGGCCCACCCATATAATCTCCCTTTTGATTCACTCAAGGTCAACTGATTAGTAACCTTAATTATATTTACATCTGTAAAATCTCCTTTGTCATCTAACATAACAAACTGTAGGAGTGATAATCTATCAAACTCACAGGTTCCGAATGAAGATGAGGGAATTACACAGGTACCTGCAAACCAAAGAATGGAAATCTTGGGAGCCAACTCGGAATTATGATTATGCCAAAAAGGTGATAATCAATATACCTAATATATAAATTTTTGAATGTAGTTGAAAAATATTAAAATATGGCATCCTTATCCCACCTTGTTGTATTTTCTAATATTACCACCTCGCTGATAACTTTTCTTTCACATTTTCTCCAACAAGGAATTAAATGCATACCGCAACTTGAAATCCGTAAGAATCACTTTGAAAACTGATGTGGAAGAAAGAGCATGAGAGCACAAAGGCACGCATGGGAGAATAAGACAAGAGAACGTATTTTTCACAAAAATGAAACGAATGATTCTAAGAGCTCCTATAAGAGACCTAAAAGAATATTTTTTAATCTCTTGTAGCCATGGGGCTGATATAAAGAAAAAGCAGAACAAATTTTGATTTTGCAAGTAAAAGATTACAATGCAAATGAGATCCAGAACTTCCCTGCTCTCTTAAGTGACAGTGGGAATGATGATTAGGAAAATGTAGAATCCTAAAAATTGGAATGGCGAATTTGTATGGGTTATGATAGATATTATTACTTAGACCACCACCTCCAATCCTCTTTAATTTTGCTTTTAAGGAAAAAAACAAAAAACCAAAAACTCCTGTTCTGACTGAGATTGTTAGTGTTCCTTTGCTTCAAGACCCTTTAACAACCTCACTTGAGTCAGATACCTTTCAAAGGGATGCTGATTATATTTAAGATCCACAAGTACCATCTCTCACGTTTTCCTGACCCAGAATTAAATGACTAGCATACCCTCAGAATAATTAAGATGAATTACGACTGAGAGGAGATTTAAAAATTCTGGCAAATCATTTGTGTGGGTTTTTTTTTTTTTTTCTATTTATGCCAAACAAAACCTGGGAGTTCACTTAAAAAAGAATTAAAAGAGGAGCGCCCAGGTGGCTCAGTCATTAAAGCGTCTGACTTCAGCTCAGGGCGTGGTCCTGGCGTTCTAGGATCGAGCCCCACATCGAGCCCCACATCGAGCCCCACATCGGGCTCCTCCACTGGGAGCCTGCTTCTTCCTCTCCCACTCCCCCTGCTTGTATTCCCTCTCTCGTTGGCTGTCTCTCTCTCTGTCAAATAATAAATAAAATCTTTAAAAAAAAAAGAATTAAAGGAATAATGTATCATAACAATAGATGAGGTCAAATTATTTATATGGCCGGTAGCCTGAGCAACAATAAGTGTCTCTAACAAGTTATTTGGTGGATAACTGAAATCTGGATTCAGCGTTGGCCTATATTAAATGAAGTTGAGATATTGGAACTTAATTGGTACATCATGCAGGGGGAAACGATAATGCTTAAAGAGAAAGGCTATCTACAGGGGATTCTTCATGGGTTATTCACTCAGTCAAATTAATCATATTCCCAAGAGGGGCCCTTTAATTGCTTTCCCTTCTCTCTGGATTCTCCTTCATTTTCTCTGACTCCTGAGCTATAGGCATGGAATGTATGTTCAACACCAGGACAAAGGGCCCCGGTTTCTATAGAATGTCTTCATCACTCAGGTCAGAAGCAACAAGAAAAGGCATGATTTTCATTCTGTTCTCCCGTGGTTCCAGCCTTCTTATTATGTTCTCTTCCTACCTGTAGACTTCACCGTCTAGCATTAGAAGCAGAAACACCCTTGAAAAGAATATTTAGTCAACTCCCATACTTAAATAAGACTATAATAAATATCCTATAATAAATATCCCACAGGTCCTGCTCCTCAGATTGAACCCTCACTAAAACAAAGGGAAATCTAGTGAATTTTTCCTTAATATATAGAATAGAAAAAATAAATACAGACAAATCTAAGTGGGGTGAAGACACCTGAGGTCTCCATCAAGTTGGAGAATCAAGGGCCTCTAACCTAATTCCCAGATTGTATATTACCAATATGCAGACTCTAGAGCTCCTGGAATAAAGCAGAAACTAAGTTCCCTTAAAGGTGGATCTTAATAATAAAAATGCAAATATGCAATGGAATTAGTCTTCCCAGTTTTCCCAAAAGGGACCTGTGAACATTTTCAGGGTAACTTGCTTTGGACAAAGAGAAATATCCAGACCTTTTAAGTATTACTCAATGCACAGCTCTGAACTGACATGAATTTTTGATCATCCAAAAAGGCCACTGCACCCCTCCATTTGGAGTGCTTATGAAGGTCAGTTGAGAAATAAAACATAGGCCTGAATCCATCTCTTAGAGGGCTTGGTAAGTCTTCAAAAATACTCTGTAGTTATCTCTCCAAATTCCAAATGCATAGTTGAAATATCTGTACTCCAGAGCTGACAGAATCCCCGCATTGGTTACCTGGCCCGTGGGGTAAAGTCTGCTATGCTACAAAGAAAAAGTGGAGGTCTCTGACCCCATTATATCCAGAAAGGAAAAAAAAAATGCATATCACCTGTGATGCAATCCCAAAGAATTATGCCACCATCAAAGGCTTAAAAAATACAAGAATACCTTATCCCCATTTAAAATGCCACTGTGACTGTGAAGAAATGTCAGTGCTGGAGAATGAAAGGAAATTATTGGAAACATAATTAGGAATTACCTCCAAAAGCAGCTGTCGTTTTAGATGTGATCTATATGTTGGCACAAATATCATGAATGTTGGTAGCTGGTATAAAGCTGTTACTATGGCAAATGCTTGCATTTATGTATCAATTAGGAAGGCCCCCCAGAGAATCTGCTTTCACATGGCATGAAAGCTGATACATGTTCGCTGTATTAACTTAGGAATATGTCAACTGTCTTATGTCATTTCATAGTACACAGGAACCTTGACTGTTTCACCATCCCTCTGAACATGCAGGGGTTACCATCCTGATAGTATCATAGAAATTGGATATGGTGGTTAAGATATAGCAAATAGCCTCTACAAATATTTGTAAGTGGTATGTGCCAAATGGTGATAGTTAAGTCCCATGAAAATTCAGAAGGGATGAATGTTATGCATGAAGCCAATAAGAAAGATCTTCCTAAAGTAGGGCCTATCTCGCTGAGTGACTGATTTCAAATGCAAAGACCAATGCCAAATTCCTAATAGTATATCATTTCCCAAGAGGACCAGCCTGATACCTGATGGTAGTTGAATTATATTCAATCCCTTCCATTACATAAGGGAGAAGTGTAGACCAATAACTCATCTTCATTAAAATGGTGCTTCAGGTTGTAGATGTTTTTACCTGCCCCAAATTCAATCAGCACCGGCCTCAACTGGACTTATTGAGTACTTCACTCAACATCCTGGTGGTCACACAACCTGTTTCTGAATAAGGAAATCTTTTTACATCTGAAGAAGCAAGAGAACTGGCTTACTATCATGACATTCATTGGTCTTGCCATTTACTTCTATTTCTAGAAGCAGCTGGACTAATACAAATCGAGATGGCCTACCAAAAACTTAGTTACACTGCTAGTAGGATGACAATAACTTGCTATGCTAACATAGCATATGCTAACATAGCATATGCTAACATAGCATAACTACTATATAGGTGGAGAAGTGCCCTAAAATATATGCTAACATAGCATATGCTAACATAGCATAACTACTATATAGGTGGAGAAGTGCCCTAAAATATTGGAATAAATGTGAAAGGTTGTTATCTATTCCTGACTATTCTTAATTAATTGGATGGGGTGAGGCAAATCACTATAGGTTACCATAATTTTAAAAAGAAGAGGTTGGTATAGTTGTTATTAGGAACAACAGAAGTGTTTAAGGTGCTCAAGAAGAATCCAGAGATTAAAAGGTTACAATAAATATTTTAAATCTATTTAGTTTTACATAGAATGCTGCTTTTAAAGAGAGCTTCTGAGAACCTTCTTGTGAATAGTACATGATTATGTATAGTTATTAGTGGCTATCAGAATAACGGTGATTTCATCTGTCAGTTACTTTATCTCTTATGTGAACATGTGTCACATGCTGACCTTTTATTTTTTAAAATATTTTATTTATTTATTTGACAGAGAGAGAGAGCACAAGCAGGGGGAGCAAGAGAGGGTGAAGCAGGCTCCCCACTGAGCAGGGAGCCTGATGCAGGGCTACGCAGGACCCTGGGATCATGACCTGACGTGAAGGCAGATGCTTAACTGACTGAGCCACCCAAGCACCCCACATGCTGACGTTTTAACCATTAAATCACTTTAACATGTTTCTGTTTAATATCATCTATCTATCTATCTATCTATCTATCTATTATCTATCTATCTATCTATCTTCTATATTTTGCTTATAATGGTCAAAGTTAGTAAAATTATTAATGGTTTGGGACAAATTTCATGCTTTTCAAAAGTTTTGAATATTATTTTGAATTTACTGAACTTTAAAAGCATTTGGGATGATTGAAAAAATGATTAATATACAGTAAGGTCCATGGTTCTAGCGAGTAATGAAAAATGAACTCTTCTTTCATTTATGGTTGATTAAGGTCTCAGAGTAATCCTCTATTTTTGGCATGCAGGTGAAAATCAGAGTTGAATAATTATGATGGAAAAAGAAACAGCTGATAAACATTCCAAAGTGAGCATTATAAACCTAATAAAATATCAAGCTTTAGAAGTTAATGCTGGTATAGGATTTTTACATTATTAGAAAAAACTACTAAATAAAATTACAGAATATTAGAAAAATGTCTTTGTAATGAATCTGGACTAAAAATAACTATAAGACAACCAAAAGCAACTGCTGTGAACATTATAAATCATACATTATTGGATTTTAATCATGACTGCCTTTGACAAGACTAAGGTAAATGCCGATAAGCTCTCAAAAACAGATCAACCTTAATAGTGTGGGTGAGAAAATCATGCATTTCATTTATCTTCTGCTCATACATTAATCTCAGTGGAATGATATATTTTTTTTTTTTTTGAAATTTGGCTCTCTGCCAAAATGTTTGTCATTCAGTGGAATTTTCCTGTCACATCTCAAATACTAATAAAAGTATAGAATTAACATTTTTGATATCATTTCTTCCCTTCCACAATGTGGATGCCTCTAAAGAGGACTGCTGTAATTGAGAATTATAGTCTTTTAAAGAGAAATAATCCTGTTATCTTCTTGGTGAAAATTTTATGTAACCAGTTTCCACATTTAAGAAATGAATCCCTATGGAAGTGTTACCAGTGTCATCAGGCCAGCAGTAGCTAGTTTCACTTAAAAAAGTGAGTTTTTGAGTCGTTAAGGTAATGATTTGCTAACTTCTTTTATTTGAAGTGTTCTTTCTGATGTTTCTCAAAATGCAGTAAGTAAAGAAATTCAAAGTTCCCTTGGCTGGAGTCTGGGTAGGAGCTCTGTAGCCTTCTCTACTGAGTCCGGTTCCCAACGGGTTCTTGAACATGTATGAGAAACCCCAAGAGCTTGATGGAGCAGCACGAGGAGCTTAAAGAATTGTTTAATATTAAGCAGTAGGCAGGTCTGTCTCTTGCTTGAGAGAGACATGCTTTATCCCCCAAGGTCCTAAACAAACCTGTTCCTGCTTTAATGGTCAAAAGGGGGCCCACTGTCTTTATCATCCAGGGCTGTTTGCTGTACAGACTTCCTTGAAAAGATAGATAAAAACAAAAGCAGTTGTGCCTCGGCTTACAAGACACTCACAAACACAAGAGACCCATGGGCAATTGCCTCCCAGTGATAACATCACCATTTTTTAAAAATGCTCTGATGGTGCTGTTAGACAAAAGCAAAATCCTAAGAGTAATCTTTAAAAGAAAAAAAAACACTCAATATCAGCTGACTGTAGCAAACTCTTATATTGGAAAACTCTAGTGAAAACATCAGGAGGTGAGCCCAAGAGAAACACGTTCTTCATGTACAGATGAATGCATTTAATACATTAGAAACTGAAATAAATGTCTCCATTATATGTTGCTGTAATAGTCGGTACTTCTCTTATCACGTCACACAGCACTTACCTTTGTGAGAGCGTCACCACCTAGACCCCACGACCTGGCCTTTACTCTTCACCTGCCTGTATCCGCCAACCTTTGTCCCACATTTTTCCTTAAGCTCTTCTTTCCAGCTTATCTCCTACCTCAGGCAAAAACCCAAGAGGCATAGCATCCTGTCATGGAAACTGAGACTACCCCTCATGTAATAAAAACTGCTGGGACAAAGTGTTCCAAATGACCCAGACCACCCAGACCAGTTTGAATGTGCAGATGGCCCACGAGTGCAGATGGCCCACGAGTGACTGACAGTTACCTCTACCTCATTATAATAGTAAAATAGTAAATAGTAAAACATAATAGTAAAATCTCCATGCAAGGAGGAGCACAAGCCTCATTTATATAACATATGTAGGCATGTTTCCTTAAGGTGCATGTGTCACCTGATGCAGCCTTTATATACAAAGACAATCTCCCCTAATCTAAACATCCATCCTAATCCTATATAAAGAAAACCCATTCACCCTTGCTCTGGGAGTCATGGCTTTGGAAGTTATTCCCTGTAATATCCTTATTTGCCGCAAATAAAGTTTCCTTTGTGGGACAACGCCATCCGGTATAGTTTCTATCTGTGACTCACCAAGGAGTAAACTCACATTTTTTTGGTTACAATATGGCTCATAATTGTCTCTTTCCATTAGAGCTGGAAGCTTCATGAGACGAAGCAGCATGTTAATACCGATGTTGACTGGATCCCAAGCACCGAGCACAGCGCCTGGCACATGACGAGCGTTTGATTAATATCAATACAAAACATAAACA
Source organism: Ursus maritimus (assembly GCF_017311325.1). Lineage (NCBI taxonomy): Eukaryota > Metazoa > Chordata > Mammalia > Carnivora > Ursidae > Ursus > Ursus maritimus. Next base: position 23,770,522 of record NW_024426552.1, read on the forward strand.
CATCCCGTGCAGTAGTTTATAAAACAATGATGAAATTTACAGAGTTCAGAAATGACTGAATTGACATTTCTTAGAAATGTCTGGGACTATAAAGCTTTTAAGTGCACTGAGACCTACTCATTCAGCTGCCCACGGGGCAGAGCAAATACAGCCGCCCACACAAAGCTGTTACTCAGTAACACTTGTATATGTCCCAGTTAGCTGGATGCAACCTCTGGAGGAAACTGAAAACAAAGAAAAACAGGAGGTTTGGATTGCAACATGTTACAGAATCAGAGAGCTAGTTAGTGGATAACCACAGATTTCCACATTTCACACTTTGATTTATTGAGCCATTATATCTTTTTCTTTCTTTCTTTTTCTTTCTTTCTTTTTTTTTTTTTTTTTTACTTCAAGGCAATCGTGGCTTCTCTGTCAGCATTATTCTGAGTGTTAAATTCGATGTTAATAGGGCTCACATGCAAACCTTTCCACAGTTTGCTGTAAATATTTTTATAAAAGTAATTTTGAAGTGAAATGTACGTGTGATCCAAGATAAAACTAATTAAAGAGTAATTAAAATCAAACTAACTAAAAGATAAGATGGAACCTTTACACAGAAGAAAGAAAAATTCAGAAGTGTTGTTTAGGAAGAACCCCAACCTCAGAGATAATGGTCAAGCACAACACTACCGAACAAATAACTAGGCACACAAGGTTGGCTTGACTCTATGGCCTGGTTCCTTCAAGAAAAGGGGACAGTGAGACTTACTGGATAGTAGCCAGGGAGTTGATTACTCAAAGCTCAGCCAACATCAGGAACCTCAGCGTAGTTGGACTTACTCCCCGGCCCCCGATTCCCAGGGAGACGCACAGGCCCAGACGGATGCCAAGCACACAGTGGGTGCAGGGGGAGGAACGCAGGGCCAGGGACTCAGCACTTTTTGATCAAGCAGCAAATACCGTAGCAAGCAACAAACAAGCCCAGGAAGGAGCAATTACAGGTCACACTGTGGTCACTTTGAACTACTTTGTTGCCTTTCTGACTGACGACAGAAACTGTTCAGGATCGGGTGATAAACTTTGCCCTGTGACACACTCAGGGAGAAAATGCCAGGGATGTTCTGGGACCTTGGAGGCTGCTTCTCTCAACAAGGGTTTTAACCATCACCCCTTTAAACAATGTTAACACTAAATATATTTCTATCAGTGTTTGCCACCAAAAGATTCATCTTCTGAATTATTTCCAAAGTAAGACTTTGTCTTACTATAACAATTATCTTGATTTATACTCAATTTCTTTGACAACTTACTCTCTTTATCTCACAATCCAGTAATGTTCAATGGAGTAAAATCATACAGCAGTAAGGCATTGTAATCAGTACCCCCAATATTAAGAAATATTAACGTATATTTTTCACATATCTGCTTTTGTGTTCCAGTCAATACCTGTGTATACAAAACAGAATCAAATATTTCATAGGTATTACTAAATGTATCCTTGCAATCCGAGGCAAGGATAGCATAGCTGAGCCATCAAGGTTCAGCAGCATTTTTCCAGCAAATATTAGAGAGCATCATAATGCCTGTAGATAATTTTTTTTTAATAATTTTGAGGGATTCTCTCTAACCATGACTTTCAAGGTTTTTAAATGGAGTTCTTAATTGATTTAGGCTAACATTTTAATCACCTAATTGTTAGTTTTATAACTGATTCTTAATTGCTCATATGTGTATTACTTTAATTGCTAATCATCATAATGATAACACAATATTAATAAATTACATATCATTACATTTTAAATTTCTTGCAATGCCACGATCTGTGTCTCATTTTAGTTTTTATACAACACTTGTAGGATAAGTAGGGCTTTGTCATGCCATTTTGGAAATGCTGGAGACTGGCATAGATCATAGTTTCACTCATCACATTGGCAGCTAATTGAAGAATTAATGGATATGAATCTACCAAACCAAATTGTCTGATTCAAACCCGGCATTTATATGCCTCTGCCATTTCCAATGGACCTTATTCACCAGAGCCTAGGGAACAGGCTAGAACTGAGTTGGCAGCACAGATCTCATTAGCTGGGGAAATATGCAATGATTAATTATTTGTTTTGGAACTGGAAAATTTTAGGATTCAGAAAAAGAAAACTTTAGATTGAATGAAGGTTGTCATGTTCCATGGAAGACTTATTACATTTAAGAAAATACCCTTCTAGGACATCTGAGTGGCTTAGTCAGTTGGGCATCCAATCTTTGGTTTTGGCTCTGGTCATGATCTCACGGTCACGAGATCAAGCCTGTGTGGAGCTCCTGGCTCAGCCCAGAGTCTGCTGGAGAGTCTTTCTACCTTTCCGTCCCCCTCTGCCTCTATGGCACCCTCCCGCCCTGCCATGGTTGCTCTCTCTCTCAAATAAATAAGGAAAATCTTAAAAAAACAAAAACAAAACAAAACAAGAACAAGCAAAAAATACCCTTCCTCCAAATAGCTAGAGGCCATGAGCATAAAGAGCAATAAGTACTATGAAGCAGGTGATCTAAGCCCCCAACACAAGACCTGCTATTTTTAATCTTGTAAAGACTACATAGATTTGTTTACTTTATACTCTTGATGGAAACGTGGCTCATTTCAGGAATTTGATTAAGAACCTTATTCAAGTGTGCCTGGGTGGCTCAGTCAGTTAAGGGTCTACCTTTAGCTCAGGTCATGATCCCAGGGTCCTGGGATAGAGCCCATGCATTGCATTGGGCTCCCTGCTCAGCAAAGAGTCTGCTTCTCCCTCTCCCTCTGCCCCTGCCCCCTCCTCATGCTTGCTCTTTCTCTCACTTAAATAAATAAATAAATGATTAAAAAAAGAACCTGATCAATTCTAATCATATATATATATGTATCTAATATGAAAATATTTAAGTCAGATATAGTCTTAATTGCTGAAAAGACAAAGGAGAATAACTACAGTTCTGACCTCCAAAAACTTACAGTATGGGACAGAAATAGCAAGCAACTGGAAAACATTAAATTTGTCTATTATGTGGGCAAATTATCTTTCTTAAATAAACTCACTGGTTTTGCCCACTTTTATTACTGGTAGAGTGTCACCAAATTTTTATCTCTTTATTTCAAAACAATTTTTCAGGGTTTAAGATTAATGGTATTTTTCTAAAAGAATATGGACTTTTTATCCTGAAAACATCAACTGGGAAAAATTATATGCTGTCAGAGAAACAAAAGTTGTTTCAACCAAGTTTACTCTATTTTATAAGTTGATGGAGCAACAAGGCATTCTAAAGAAATTTAGTGATTGACAACTTGACTTCAGCTTTTGCTTGCCCTCTCTCTGTTAGGACAACCTCGACATCCTGGTCAGAATACCATTATTTTCCCAGTCAACTCTGTTCTTACGACTGAGTCAATCATAAGGGATTGAATAGCTAGCAATGCTGAAATTAAATTACAGTACAAACTGCATGATGGAGAAATCAGAATGTAAGAGACGCATTTTTGTGTGTTGCAGAAGTAAGCCATTATAAAAGATTTATTCACTGATAAAATATTTCAGCTTCCAATATGATTAATAACAGAATCTGTATCCTAATTTATTTATTTATTTATTTATTTATTTAAAGATTTTACTTATTTATTTATTTCAAAGAGAGAGAGAAGGAGAGCACAAGCAGGGGGAACGGGAGAGGTAGAAGCAGGCTCCCTGCCTAGTAGGGAGCCCCATGAAGGGCCCAGGACCCTGGGATCATGACCTGAGCTGAAGGCAGATGCTTAACCAACTGAGCCACCCAGGCACCACTGTATCCCAACTTATTAATTAGTGAAACAGATTTTATTATCCGTAGCCAAGTAAGCCAAATAAATATATTTTTATTCCTGGAATAATCTCATTTATTCTAAAACATGAAATATGGTGATAATGGCTTAGGGTAGGCTCATCAAAATATGCCACTTTGGCAGATTGATTATTTTGAATTCAAGTTATGTAAGAAACACGCGGTGCAAGAAGGACAGTCTGACCTTCCTTTGTACCCCTGAAAGCAGGAAATAAATCTCCATGTGAAAGTAACCCTCTCTGTAGCAGGAGATAAAGAGACATTCTTATCACCAGAGACAGGGAATTCAGGGCCAAGAAGACTATGTAAACAAGCCCTGTTAGTTACCTTCTCACTAACCTACTACCCCAAGCCCAGACTTTTTTGTTTTGTTAATTCTTCACAAATCTATTGTTTCTCTGTCTAAAAGGTATAGGAGCTGCCTTCTTTGGTCATTTGTTTGACTCTCATATTTCAATGAGCTCCCATACATATAAAATTAAAATGCGTGTATGTGTGCGCGCACACGCGCGCTTCTCCTCTTAATATGTCTTGTGTCAATTAAATTATTAGGTCAATCAAAGAAGCTAGAAAGGAAGAGAGGAAAAGTTTTCCTCCCCTAAATTGGTGAAAATAAGTAATGTGATTGGTATCATTGTTTCTCCAGGGCCATCATTGATATTAATAAAAGCTCTTAAAGCTGTGGTGAATTCAGGTTAATATTTTTGCTGCTACCACCAGTAAGATATAATTGTTCTCTCAATCTGACCTTTGGTTTATTGCAGTCTAAAATGTAGCTCTCAATGAGATTAAAAGTAAAAGAAATCTATAATGTACTTTTTAATTAACACCACATAATCATTAGATTCTATCAAATAGTGAATTGAATCCAAATCATTCACTTTACAGTATTTTATTATAACATTATAGATTTCTAAAGAAGCTTTTATATTAAAACAAAATCTAACTTTGACTTTTCATATATGCTTTTATTGTCCATAAAATTTTCAATTATTTTTATTGCAGCTCCATTAATATAGTTCAAATTATTTTCTGGCTGTAAATGTTCAGATAATTTTGACTAAAAAGTCAACTTATCGAAGGTTCCATCAAAACTTGAAATAATTAAATCTCACAAACTCACAAAAATAAAATAGAAAATTTATAGGGAAATTTAAATGATGATATCCAGAAGTGTTATGAATCAGAGCTCATAGATATTAACATTTTTTTGTAAATGGGAATCATTAACTGCCTTTTTTACGTGAGAAATTATATTTACCATATGATTCTCACTTCTCTCTTGACCTTCAAGCAAATCAAAAATTGAATGTATGTATTCTATAAACATTGATGGCAATTCATGAAAAGAATGGTTTACTTAATCTCCTATACCCAAGTTAGCACTTCATAAGAATCAGCATAACAAATTTGGCACATATATAGTCACATGTGAAGGGACGATAATTTGATCCACTATAACTTAAAAATTTAGGACAATTACACACTTCACTTTTTAATTGCTATACCCATAGTCCTTATTGTAGGGGAATGATCACTGAGTCAGGAATAAAAAGGCCTGAACTCCCATCTGGGCTCTGTTATTTACTGACATGTGATGGTGAGATGAATTCTTAATAGGACCTGGTACAAAATAAAAGTTCACAAAGTATCTATTGATTCAAAATGTGACTTGACTCATAGAGATAAAAATTGCAGAAAGAGAAGTGATAGTGTATTAGCTTTTTATACTGCAGAGCAAATTACCACAAATTTAGCAGCTTAGCTTAGGATACCTTTTCTTTTCCCACAGCTTTTGAAAGGTAGAGGTTGAGGGACAGAATCACTAGGTTCTCTCTTTCAGAGTCTCTCCAGGTTGAAACCCATGTTCCCTGTGGTCTCATCAGAGGTTAAACTAGAGAAGAAACTACTTGTAAGGACCCTCACGTTCTTGGCAGAACTCATCTCCTTGTGGCTGGCATAAGGTCCCTCTTGCTGGCTGTTGGCCAGGGGTCTTTCTCAGCTCACAGAGATCATGCACAGGTCCCTGTCACATGGCTCTCTCCATATGACCTCTCACAATAGAAGCTTACTTCTTCAAAACCAGCAACACAAAGAGATTCTCACCTCAGAGTTGAACCATTCTATCTTTTAAGATCTTTCCCCTCATTAAACCAGGCCCACCTAGATAATCTTTTGATTAATTCAAATTCAATTTATTTGAGACCTTAATTATATCTGCAAAAAAAAAAAAATATTTGCCATATCCTATTTGCTAGAACCAAGTCACATTCAATGAAAGATTTTACAGGGTGCAAACACAAGGAGGGGAGAATCATTGATGTTCACTTCAAGTCCACATGCCAAAGATGGAACTGTGATGACCAAGTCCCAAAGATATCCAATTCATCATTGTTTACATAAGAAAAAATGGAGAAGAAATCCAACGAGGTCTTGGGGTCTTAAGATAGAATGTAGAAGTGCTGGGATAAAAGTAAGTCAAAATGGTTAATAGAACGCTGACAATAAACAATAGCAAGAATGGTGTTCATTAGGGTTCTCTAGTCTTGACAAGATAGCTGCTACACCAACCACCTATCTTTTATTATAGAAAATAAAATGAGAAACAGGAGAAGATGGAGGTTGCTCCCAGCAAATTCACATTGGTAATCCCTACTTGGAATTTTTCCATCAATTTCTTTCTTTCTTTTCCTAAGATGTTGGGCTCAGCAGGACAATAATGGCTTTAAGCATTTCTTTTAGAAGTGGCATTTTCCCCCCTATAGAATCAATTTGGAACAAATAAAATTATTTATTTGCAACAACCCATCCCCCAACCCTAAGTGAAAATAACTGTTGTATTAAGCCCCATGAGGGAAACGGTGTTCTTATAAATTAGATTTCCAACATTATTTAATTTATTTTTAGAAAGTCAACATACTTTGGTGTTTTTCCCTGCTACAACATAAAGATCTGAGCACACTGAAAAAGTAACAAAGAGCTTTCAACTTTTTCATCCTGAAATGTGATCCCATGCCATATTTCTAAAACAGTAGGGCAACACATTTGAAACAAAGGTTTTTTACCCCTCATCTTCCAGAAGGTCAAGGTAACCCAGTCGTCAGCCGCAAGTTCTCCTTCCCAAAGTTTTATGCTGTAGCAGGGCTGCATCTGTACTCCGAATCCTACCTCTAAAGTATAAGAATAGGAAAGAAAATGATCTAATCGTACAATTCCTTTTTTCTACAATACTCTCTGTGATACAGCATAAAATATTATCAGGAAGTCATCTATTTGAATCATTAATTATAAAAATGAACAATTAAATGGAATTTATTTTAAATTCTATTAAAAATTGTCTGATAAAGATTCAGCACCTGTTACGTACTAACAATATTCTAAATTTTGGGGAGAACTGGAGAGAGTACCCTATCCTAAATATCTAACAATCAGAGAATTGTTAGGCATATTATGGTATACCCATGTTATTAAGTGTTAATCATTATTACGTTCTTTCTAAAGAATATCTAATAAGATTTTAAATAAATAATTTTTTAAAAAGGATTAAAAATTAATAGGAGCATGGAAAAATTGTAGCATATTCACCTAATGGAATGTGATATAACAGTAGAAATGAATGACCTAGAATGACACTTATCGACATGGATCAATCTCAAACATAATGCTAAATATAAAAAAAATAAATGACCGAGGAATACTTGCAGCATAATCACATAATACTCTTCAGTAAAAGTACAAAGCAGTATGTGGAAACAGTGAATACCAAATTCTGTCTGGTGTTTAACTATGTGGAAGAAAGGATGCAAATTATTCTGGAGAGGAACAAAAGGAGTTTCAATCATTCATGTGGTGTTTGATTTCTTCAGTTTCAACCATGTGGGGCATGGGAATATTTTTCTTGAAACCTGCTTGCATTCTGAATATTTTGCAACTATTTTAAAGAATAATAAATACAGAGGTAAAACTAACAATAAGAAAAAAAAAAGCCAGCATGTAATATATAATTCTATTTGTTGAGTGTATGTTTCTCTATTTCTCTTCATCTTTTAAATTTTGTGTTTCTCTCAATTCAATGTTCATGCATTATTGTTAAAATTAGAAAAAAAAAATCCTGTCACTCAAAATAGATTAAATAAGTCACTGTTCTACTTTCCAAGTTTATTCACTTATTACTATACATTATTTTCTAGATTTTTATTTATTTTGTGTGTTGTTTCTATTAGTGATTTTTGTGTTTACATGGTAAACCTAAGTTTTGAGACTCAAATTAATATGAATTGAATACATATTTTATATTTCTATAATTTGTAAATACTCTCACAATTTGTATCCTCTAAAATTCTATAGTTTAGCTTTTTTTTTTACAAGGATTATGGAAATAATAAACTAATTTCTATTCTCTGGAGACAGGCCTCACTCTCCAACAGATACACATAAAAATATCATGAACAGAAATTATGTATCTGTGTGTAACATATCCAGCTCCTCCTATCTCCTTCTATATCAGGAGATACAGGGCTAGAATATGACACTATAAATAAATTATGTTTTTAGAATGACTTGTCCTCATCTGGAATAATACTACATTTAGTACACACTTGTTTTTGACAGTATAAAAATTAATTAAAGGTTCAGGTAGGAATAGATTCAGAAATTTGTATTAAGAAATCCTCATTGGAAGAAAGACTCAGTTACGACCTGGTGTTATTAGGTCAGACTTGTCCTCTTTTTAAAAGTTGTCCTTTCTTCTTACAGAACTTGATGAATAAATGGGTTTCTGAAGCTGACTCAGTTATTAAAAGATTTCTGAAAACAGAATGATTGAATGATTGTGGTTGTTTCAACCAACTTTACCACTGCCAGACATGGCACACCAAAGTTGGACCTTAGGTGCCCAAGAAGCACCTGAGATTTGCACTTGATCATGTGGGCAAGATCAGTCTATCTATTTCTTAAAAATATATTATTTATTTATTTAGAGGGAGAGCACACGAGGCAGGGAGGAACAGAGGGAGAGGAAGAGAGAGTCTTAAGCAGACTCCTTGCTGAGTGTGGAGCATGAAGTGGGGCTTGATCCCACAACCCTGAGATCATGACCTGAGCTGAAACCAAGAGCTGGACCCTTAACCAACTGGGCCACCCAGGTTCCCCTCAGTCTATCTTCTCGCTTCAGGGGTGAGTCATTTCAGTGAAAGACCTCACTAGAAAGAGACTGGTATTTTTCTTGCTTTTTGTAGTGATTCTAATCTTCAAATTCCTGCTTCTGATAAATTCTAGAGAATTACAAATGCTTCTAAAAGCTTAATATCATCCATGTAGATTTCTGAATTGTACTGCTACATCAAATAACATATTTCTATTTCTGCCCTCAGTGATACCAGCCCAAGTAATATTATCGGTAATAGCTACCAGTAATTGAATACTTAATATGTACTGGGGAGTTACATATATTCTTTCTATTCTTATAATAACTCTAATTCAACATTATTGACCCTTATTTACAGATGAAAAATTGAAGTTCAAATTTATATAAAACATAACCAATTTGATAAGTGAATACTCGTTTTATCATAAATCTTCACTCTTTCCATTAAGATACAATGCCTTCTGTAAAAAACAAAATAACACATATGGCCTCTATAGTGCTGCTCCTCTCTCATTTTTTCCTTTTAACATTTTAGAGAAAGAGAGAGCATAAGGTAAAAGTAAGTCTAAAGAAGAGCAGAGAAAATAAAAATTGATAAAAAATATTGAACAGAAAGTTCAAGAACTATCAGTATTAGAAATTTTTAGAGGCCAAGATATATGCAAATATATGTAAGATATGATAATTTTTAAGAAATAATTAACTGCCTTCCTCAATTTTTTTTTTAAAAGATTTTATTTATGTACTTGACAGAGAGAGAGACAGCCAGCGGGAGAGGGAACACAAGCAGGGGGAGTGGGAGAGGAAGAAGCAGGCTCCCACGCCCTGAGCTGAAGGCAGAGAAGGCAGACACTTAACGACTGAACCATCCAGGCGCCTCTGCTTTCCTCAATTCCTTGGTAAATATGCCCCCAAATGTTCTAAATTTGGATATCACTATAAGCCTGAATTATGGCCACATTTCTTAAAAGTATAATGGAAATGGTGTTCTGATATCCAGTGCTCCTAAGCCAAATCTTTGCTATAAATATTTACTTCCTGAATTATCCTCTATGCTTCCTCACAAAGAATTGAGAAATCATGAATTATATCCAGTTCCTACATATTGACTAACTTTAACTAAAAAACTCACGTGCAGTAGAGATATGCCCATGTCAGTCGGATAAACCATTTAGTCACTATTGCTTTTTTTCTCATTTAAATCAACACACACAACTGATTATTTATTGAAATTATAAGGGTGACAAATATTTAACCTATGTAAACCCTTAGTCAATAAGCATTACCCATAAAATCATTAAATCACAAGTATAAGAAATTTAATGTATCTGCCGGTAAACTGATGTCCTTTACAAAGACAGTTAGTCCATGAAATTGTATGGTATTTGAAATCATCAAATGCTATTCTTGTGATCTAAAAAAATTTAAGGAATTTAGTACTTTTGAACCTCATCCTAGCTTTTAAGTCTCTCGTCATGTAAAAAGACTGTGTCAAATGCTATTTTTGTTAAATGTCTTTGTTTTGGTCAAAATTATAATCACCATGATATGATATATTACTGAGTGGCCTTAATGACAACCTGATTTTTTGAATTTTTATTAGTTTAACAAATATAACCATATAAACTATAATTTATTATTACAAATTAATTATTTTTACATGTTTAAAATTATGTCCTGTTTAGTTATTCAGGTGAAAATTCTTAATATGCAAAATTAGATACAATATTGGATATCTATATCTCACATGTAACATAGGAAGCATTATAAAACCAATAGAATCCATCACGAAATCAAATAAAACAGACTATAACTAAAATTATAAAAGCTTCCTGCATAATTTCCTGAACAGTCCCTGTTCCTTCCTCTAAAAGAGATTATGATACTGATATTTTGTTTATCATCCCCTTGTAATTCTTTATATCATATATATGTACATGCTTAAAATATCTCTTGCTTTGCTTTTTTATGCTTACAAAAAGAATAGAAACTGCATGCAATTGTCTGTGAATTTTTCATCCAAATTTGTATTTCTGAAAGTTACCATTAGTGAAATATGTAGCCTTGGTATATTCATTTTTAGTGCTGTCCAATTGTTGCTATCCATAGTTTTAGTAACTACACTTTGTTTATCCATTCTCAAGTTAATGAGTATTTAGGCTGCTAACAGATTTTTCCTCTTCTGTGTAGTATCTCTATAGACCTTCTTTATATCTGTTGTTACAAAGTGCAAAATTTGCTTTTGTGTAGGAGTGGTATCAATAGCGCTTGGACTTTATTAATGATTGTGTGTTAATATCACTCAAAAAATGGGCCAAAATAAATAAATGATTCAAATACATTAAACCTGTATTTCTTGCTTATTTAGTAGTCCAAGGCATGTAGCTAATCTCCATTGAGTTTCTTTTTTCTTGTACCACATGGTTGTATGCCTATGGTTATCAGAAGCATAACAAGAATGTGGAGCCTGCATGTTTCTGTCTTAGAAATCCTGGCCCAGAAATGGTGTACTTAATAGTTATGGGCTGAATTGTGTACTCCCAAAATTCATGTGTTGAAGTCGTCAAACCCGGGATTTCAGAATGTAACTGTATTTGGAGATAAGGCCTTTACAGATGTGATCAAATTAAAATGGGTCCATCAGGGTGGGGCTCTAATCTAATATGATTGCTGTTCTTATTGGAAGGGAGAAAGGCAGAAGGGATGCACATGCAGAGAAAAAAGATCATGCAAGGACATAGCAAGAAAGTGACCATTTATAAGCCAGGAGAGTCCTCAAGAAAAACTAACCATACCAACACCTTGATCTAGGACCTCTAACCTCCAAAACTGTGAATAATTAATTTCTGTTGCTGAAGCCACCCAGTCTCTGATCTTTTGTTATGGCAGCTTTAGCAAATTAATACACTCACTTTTGTTCTTATTCCAATGATGTACATGCCTGTACCTAATTACAGCGTAGGCTGGGTACGTATTCCCTGACTGAGCACCTACAACTGTCAAAATATGGACGTTGTACTGTATCTCTGTCTAATAGAGTATATGAATCACCTGCTCTACGGAATAATCTCCTATTTTTTATTCAAAGCAAGTGTTCTACTTTGTACTCTGGTATGTGCATGAGAGAATTCACTGATCTGTATCAGCTGCAACATTTGGAATTTTCAGGCATCTTATTTCTCAATTGAATGGGTATAAAAAATCATTGTAGTCTTAATTTTCACTTCCCTTAGGATCACTGAGTTTTGGTATCTCTTTATATGTACTGACTATTCTGTGAAGAATATACTCAAGTTTACTAATGAAAATTCTATTAATGTTGTTAATCTTTTTCTCATTGGATTCTATGAAGTCTTTACAAAATTTATATTAATCCTTTTAGTTATTATGCCACAACTTCTGGCAAAGCGGAGGGGCCCAAAAACCAGGATGCCTCATGGGATCTCAGAGATCCCAGTAGAGTCCCCGGCAAGGCTTCTATCTTTTCTTAACCACAGGTCCTTGAGCTATTGGAAATAAAAATTAGGTTTGAAAGTGTGTCAAAGAGAATCCACTTGCCCTGTGGTTAAAAAAAAAACAACACAAAAAACCCTTTAGAAGGCCATCTATGCTATCCATGATTATGAGAAAATAAGAGTGTCACAAAATATAAATAAATCCATCATGTAAAAGAGGAGTAACAATTAGGAAACAAACAGCAAACAAAGGCATAAAAAAAAGCTTCCTTAGTATTGACTTATTGAAAAGTTCAATTTAATTACATCAATAAAATGAAAGCACAAAACATGTACCTAAAAGATAGGATATTATGTAGAGGTAAATGACAGAAGTAAATAAACTGAAATGCAGAACAATATTGGATCTATTAAATAAATTAGAAACTGAAGGAAGCAGAACAAATACAGTTGAAAACTAAATTGCTGTTAGGGGAACAAGGCTTCAGAATTCATAGTGAACATAGAAGAAAAGTCAAAGAGATTAAATCAACGCAAAGAAAATTGTTAATATAAAGACACAGATGATGCAACATAAGATAATTGGTGTCCCTGAAGTAAACAATACAAATAATTTATTCACAAGAGATACATTAGGGAAAAAAAAACTTATATAGGAAATAAATTCACAGAATAATTAGATAGAATAATACAAAGAAACAAAAAACCTATCAGGATATACTATATACCAAGAAAAGGTGACACCAAAAAATAAAAATTGGGATTCATGGTGAACACACCAATGCCATTGAATTTCAAAGATAATTTCTCATTCCATGAATAGTAAGAAAAAGTTACCTGGAAGAATAAAATCAGGCTTGCCTTAGATTTCCCACAGAAACACTATTCATCAGAGGACAAGTAAAGCGGCCATTGCCAAGTCCTGAAAGTTAGCTATGATCCAAGAATGAGACGCATCTCAATACTCATAAAAGAATTAAAGCAATTGGGTGATTCTATAGTATAAAAGACTCAGGAAATAGAAAATGAGCACTTCTGGAGACATATCATTGGTAATGAAATTAAACAACGTAAGAGATAACATAACATAATAACCAGGATGATCTCAGTTATTATTGGTGATGACCATTAAATACGTTTAGTCATAGAACCGAGAATAAACCCTGGAGGGAATGTCACTGGATAACTGACAAAAACAATGTAGGCAACAGAATTAGTAAGTCAGTAGAGAAGATGTTAAAAAATACAGTAAAATGGGGTGCCTGGGTGGCTCAGTCGGTTAAGTGTTCAATTCTTGATTTCAGCTCAGGTCTTGATGTCAGGGTTGTGGATTCAACTCTTATGTTGGGCTCCATGCCCAGTGTGGAGCCTACTTAAAAAAAAAAAATACAGTAATGTTAAGCTCCTGATCTTTTTCTTTCAAAGTCATTAAATTCTTTAACATTTGAAATAAATACATATATATATATATATTTCTTTCAAAGTCATTAAATTATTTAATATTTGAAATAAATACATATTTATATATGTATGTATGTGTATATATATATGTGCAATTTAGGTGCCATTTTAATTTCATCTATATATTTTTAAAATAATGACTATATAAAATATTTACACAAACAATAAAGTTAAAAGGGAATATATGGTAAATGATTTGTTGGAGAAAAGTCAGAAAACAATACTGTGATAAAATCCATACTTAAAAAATGTGAAAGAACACTTGTATATATTCGTATATAAAAAAGAGCTATATCTTTAAATGTTATTTCTAAATAGTGTGATCATCAATTTTGATCTTAAGTTTTGCTTTTTCTGTTTTTCTAAAATCACTAAATTATCCTTTCAGTTGAAACAGTTTAAATAAAATGTAAAGGTTATGGTAAAAAGATTAAATAAAATATAAATAAAATAAATAAAAGTTAACTAAATCATAGACTATTAATCATTTTTTCCTGACTTAAAGGACCATAGAAATGTTGTATGGTTGTATATTTTATGATATAGCATATGAACATTCTGGACTGATAAAAGCACTTTTGCCCATGGTATTAATCTTTTAATGAAAATCACAGGCATTGCACAGTGCTGATACCAGCAATAGAAATTTCTCATTAATGTGTACCAGTGTTCCACACAAAAAAACATCTTTTGTCTGGTAAAAGCTTCTTAGGGGCTGTATGAAGCCTCAGTGGACATGCACGACATTTGTTATTCAATCAGAGTTCTGCAGTATTAGACTAAGATCTGCTCTCTTAATACCTTCATTGTCTTTGATAAGCTAAAATACACAGGAAATTCTTCACTTGGGGAAAGGATTAACTAATTCCAGCCACAAAATTCAATTTAGTAAGGCAAAGATCCTTTGTAAACCATAATCTGATCATCTGATTGAAAAAAACCTGACTCAGGTACCAACTAATCAAGACTAATCAAGAAACAGGTTTTATTATTATTACTTTTTAGAATAATAAATAGTTTTGATGAGATATGCCATACATTATTTTCTTTTTACATTTAACTACAGATTTTCAAAGTTGCTTACCTAAGCTTTTGTTTACTCACTACACTAATGGATGCAACACTCTATTCCTCTTGAATATTTATACTTCATTCTGGTTTTTTAAACCAAGCCAAAAAACATCTACAAATAAAGCAAAAGATGTTCCATAATTGTTACCACCTAAAAATGTCTTGTAAGCTCATATATACCAAGAATAATTTAATTTCCTTTCATTTTCTAAATCTCTCCCTTCTGCTAGTATCACAATATTCAAGGCAGTTGTGTGCCAACTTTTCCCCAGAACACCTGGTCAATCCTTTACTGCCAGACGGACCTGCTGATGTAGAACAAAACAGGAAATGGTTGTAATAAATATGTCTGTGGGGGATATTATTGGTAACGTTATTGGTTGAGTCTGCCTTGACTGAAAATTGTAGCAATCCATAGCCTCCATTTACCTGTCTACAACTAGCAAATTATTCCGAGGTGTCAGAGACAGGGTGATATAATGAAAGGGCACTGATCTGTAAATTGGTAGATTGTACAATCTGTGCTACTCACTTTACTTCTTTGGGGCTCACTTTCCTATCTCTAAAATGAGTGAATTAAACATCGAGAGACTTGAGTAAGATGTTTCTTGAACTTTATTCAGTTTTGTAGTTCAAAGTCACAATGTGAACACTTAACATTGTGGCATCAGAAAAATAAGATTTTTAATGGCATATTTTTAAGCATACATGTACTTTCCACGTTATCTTGACTTTCTAAAATTTTCAAAAAATACTACTGTTTTAACAAAGTTATATTATTTTAATAAACTCTGCTGGATAGCTACTGATTTTTTTCATTTTATTACAGTTAAACCTTAACATGTACTATATGGCAGATATGCTAGCATGAGCTGAGACCCTAGTAAGCCCCACGAACTGGGGCTGCTAAATGTAGGGTGAAGGAAATAGCGGAAGAGCACCTTGCAATGGCTGAGAAGAGAAGAAACAAAGATGGTTGGATGTGGGAGTACCTGGAAACCTCCTAACAAGCGTAAGCTGACAGGTTCTCACTTGGCAAGAAGGGAGGAGTAACATGAGAATTTAATGGAAAGATGTTGCAAATGCCAACAAATGGATACAGACAAGAATCATATTTGAAGAGCTTTTGTCATATCACCAAAAAGTTAATAGCAAAAAGAGGAAATGCCACATAAGAGATAAAAATTAAGTGCACAGAGGCACGAACAAATTTTAAGAATAAAACTAATATTTTATCAATGAGTATTAATGGACTTAATAATTTCAGCTCCAATATCTAAAGAACTTAGAAGTCATCTCTCCTATAATAAGAAACGGTTGTACAAACTAAAAATGAGTGATGTTTCTTGCACCTGTCAGAGAACCAACATTGCAAAGCAAACGGCTACCTCAAAATCTAGAGACACAAACACATTCAGAGAATCAGAGCTGACGTCTGCTTACCAGGAGAAGCAGGAGCCATAAACTGGTAGAAACACTTAACTAGTAATATTAACAAATTGCTGGAAGCTGACTGTGGACTAGTTTGAGAATAATAAACCACGGAGGAGAGGGGTTTTTGCAGTCTTGGGGGGTACGTACTTCTATGGGCTTTCTTTCTAGGCACCCAGTAAACATCTAAGAAAGATCTCCTCGTGGTTCTGGCAGGGGGAAGGAAAGACAAATAGTTCTGAAATACATATGTCCAGAGCCTTCTCCTTATCAAAGGCCTACTTTCCAGGGAAAACACTTGAAGAGTTTATCCCATCACGGAGAAGGGCATTTACCCCACTCTAAAACCCTCTAGACTTTCTGTCTCATCTAAGGGAAGAAGAAAAGCTAAAAAACACTTGTGAAAGTCACAGTGCAGGGAAATAGACCCCTTAAAAGAATGAGATGCAATCATAATATTATATAGTGCTTCCCCTGCCCCATGATTTATCCCTACATCAGCAGAGTTGCAGTAGATTATAGCTTAAAAAGCCACAAGGCACAGACTCCCTAAGAACAGTATTTAGGGGATCCCCAAATCAAAAGGGGAGACAAAAATGAGATCACTAGAGATATATGTAATCGGAAGAACTAGAATAAGGGAATTTAAAATAACGGTTATTAATATGTAAAAAGCACTAATGAAAAAGTAGACAACATGTAGGTTGGTAATGCAATCAGAGACATGAAAACTCTAAGGAAGAATCAAAAGCAAACGATAAAAATCAAAATAAACTGTAGCAGGAATAAAAAAATGCCCTTAATAGTCTCATCAGTGGACAGGATATGGTCAAGGGAAGAATCAGCGAGCTTGAAGATAGGTTAGTAGAAACTTCCCAAGGTGAAAATAAAAGGAAAAAAAAAAAAGGAAAAATACTATCCAGAAACAGATGGAGATTTTTTTAAAGGTGTAGTATATACTTATTTGAAATACCAGAGGAGAAAAAAGAAAGACTGAAGTAGAAATATTTGAAATAATAATGGTCAAGAACTTTCCAAAATTAATGACAGACACTGAACCATGAATCTAGGAAGCTCAGATAACAATGAATATAAATATCAAGAAAATTATATGTAGGTATATCATATTTGAACTGCAATAAATGAAACACAGAATCTTGAGAAAAGCCAGAGTAAGAAAATCTTACCTATAGAGTAACAAGGGTAAAAATTAGACCAGACTTCTCAACAGAAACCGTGCAAGCAAAAAGCAAGAGCCCTGGGGAAGGAATAAGTACATGCAAAATAAAAATCTTATATTTTTTATTCTTTTTTTTCTTCTAATTTTACTTATTTATTTGAGAGAGAGTGAAAGTGAGATCACAGAGGGAGAGGGAGAAGAAGACTCACCGATGAGCTGAGAGCCCAGCGCGGGGCTGAATGTGTGGCTCTATCCCAGGACCCGGAGATCTTGACTTGAGCCAAAGGCAAACACTTAAACCAACTGAGCCACCCAGGCTCCCCTTATATTTTTTTATTCTTGATTGATCTGAAAGATCACATGTTTTAATGTGCTAATAGTAGCAATAAATTTGGATAGGTGAATCAATTATAACAATAACACAAGGGGCAGGAAGGAAGAATTGGTAATACTCTATTATCAGCTACCTACACTATATTCGAAGCAACATAGTGTTATTTGAGGATGGACTTAAGGTTAGTCAAAACTGTAAATTGTAAACTCTAGGGCAACCACTATTTGTTTGGGACAAATGTAATTGATATGCTGTGTGTGGAAAGAAAATGGCTTTTTTTTTTTTAACTGCGTTGGGTTGTAAATGTCTTCAGTATATTCAGATATGAGTCCCTTAACAAATATGTGATTTGCGAATATTTTCTCTCATTCTGTTGTTTGTGTTTTCACTTTCTTAATGATGTATTTTGAAGCATAAAAGGTTAAAATTTTTATGAATTCCAATTCAACTTTTTGTTTCTTTTGTCATTTGTGCTTTGGTGTCATATCTAAAAAAACTATTTCCTAACCCAAGATCACAAAATTTACTCCTATGCTTATTTCTAAGTTAATTATAATTGTAACATTATACTTAAGTCTATTTCCATTTGAGTTAATTATTCTCTATGATGTGATATAAGATCTCAACTTCATTGTTCTGAATACAGATATCAAGATGTCTAAACAACAACAATGGAAAATACTAGCCCATTGAATTGTCTTGGCATTCTTGTCAAAATCAATTGACCATAGTGTAAGGGTTTATTTCTAGGTTCTCGATTTTATTCCGTTGATCTTGATGTATATATCTAGGATAACTATGACAGTATTTTCATTAGTGTGGCTTTATAATAACATTTGAAATAGGGAAGTATGTGGTCCTCCAACTTGTTTTTTTCTCAAGAGTGTTTTGTCTATTCCGGGTCTCTTGCATTTCCATACAAAATCTAGAATCAATTTGTCAATGTCTGCCTAAAAGCAGCAAGAATCTATGGATCATTTTCAGTAGTATTGCCTTCCTAAGAATAGTAAGTCTTCCAAATCATTAATATAGGATGCCTTTCCTTTTATCTAGGTGTTCCGTAAGTGCCAACAATGTTGTAAAATTTCCAATGTAGACTCTTACACTCCTTTTGATAAATTTTTTCTAAATATTCATTCTTTGTAATGCCATTATAAATAGAACTCTTTCTTTAATTTTATTTGGAATTTTTATTGTTTGCAAAAATGTAGTTGATTTGTGTATATGGATATTTTTATCCTGAATCCTTGCTGAAATCCTTCATTAGTTGTCCTAGTAGTTTTTGTGGATTTTTTTTTACAATTTTGTATATACACTATCATGTCATCTGCCAATAGAGACAGTTTTATCTCTTCTTTTCTACTCTGGACGCTTTTTCTTTCTTTTTCTTATCTAATTGTCCAGGATAGCGCCTCTAGGACAATGTTGAATAGAAGCAGCAAGAGCAGGTGTGCTTGTCTTGGTACTCAACTTAAAAGGAAAACATTTAATCTTTCAGTATAAGAATGTTACTAGTTGTGCATTTCTGATAGATGCCCTTATTAGGTTTAGGGAGTTCCATTCTCTTCCCATTTCGTTGGGTGTTTTTATAAGAATGTGTTGGGATTTTTTTCAATATTTTTTTGCATCTATTGAGATAGCATATGTTTGTCAGTAATTTGATCTTGTGGTGTCGTATATTGATTGACTTTCAGATGTTAAATTTATCTTGCATTCCTGAGAAAAATCTCATTTGGTCATGACGTATAACCTTTTTATATGATGCCAGTTTTGTCTTGTTAATATTTTATAGAAAATATTTACATCTGATTTCATAAAGGATATTTTCTGTAACTCTTCTTGTTATTTATTTGCCTTGTTTGCGTATCAGAATAACAATGGTTTTATAGAGTAAGTTGGGAAGTGTATTTTTTAATTTTTAATTTTAATTTTCTTGGAAGGTTTTGTGTAGCATCGATATCTATTCTTCTTTATATCTTTGTTAGAATTAAGTATTGAAAACATAGCAATGAGTTTGTGTGTGTGTGTGTGTGTGTGTGTAAAGTTTTTACATTACTAATTCAATTTCCTTATTTATTATAGGTCTATTCAGATTTCTTGTTTCTTCTTGAGCCAATTTTGGCAGTTTGTGTCTTTCTAGGAATTTGTCTATTGTATGTAGATTATCTAATTTGTTGGCATACATTTTTTCATAGTCTGCTGTTATAATTATCTTCGCTTCTGTTAAAAGGGTAGAGTTTTTTCTATTTCATTTCTGTATTTTAGTAATATGAATCTCTCTTTCGTTTTCTTTGGGTTGCTAAAGGTTTGTCAACTTAGTGAATCCTTTGAAAGAATCAACTTTCAGTTTTGTTGATTTTTTTTCTATTGTCTTACTGTACTCAATTTTATTTCCACTCTAATGACAAATTTTTTCTCTCTGCTTCTTGATTTGGTTCAGTTTACTCCCTTTTTTCCAGTTACCTTTTTCACGGTAAAAAGTCAGATTATTTATTTCATTTTTTTTATATTAGGCATTTTTACCTATAA
Source organism: Ursus maritimus (assembly GCF_017311325.1). Taxonomy (NCBI): domain Eukaryota; kingdom Metazoa; phylum Chordata; class Mammalia; order Carnivora; family Ursidae; genus Ursus; species Ursus maritimus. The sequence continues at coordinate 23,790,954 of NW_024426552.1, forward strand.
ATTTTCTTCTAAGCATTTTGCTACCTCCTATAAATTTTGCTTTTTAAAAATTTTATCTCAAAGTATTTTCTGAATTACCCTGTGATTTCTTCTATGATCCACTAGTTTTTCAGAAACATGTTATTCAATATTCATATATTTATAAAAAGTCTCACTTTTCCACTACTGTTGACTTCTAATTTAATTCCATTGTCTGAAATTTTGTTTTGTATTATTTTAACCTTTTAAAATTTATTCAGACTTGTTTCATAACCTAGAATATGGTTTCTCTTAAAGAATATTCTATTTGTACATAGGTGAAGTGTTCTGTAGGTGCTTATAAAATCAAATTAGTTTAGTGTATTTTAAGTCTTTAATTCCCTTCTTGATCATCAGCTCAGCTTTTTTTAACCTTTATTGAAGGTGGAAATTGAAGTCTTCAACTATTATATTTTGAGTTGTCCTTTCTTCCTTGAATTGATCCTCTTATCATTATGTCTTTTTTTTTTTGTCTGTAGTAATAATGTTTGTTCTAACATCTATTTTGTCTGATATTAGCATGCCAGTTTATATTGATTATTGCACTGTAAATTAATTTGTGCCTTAAATCCTAATAAAGGTTTTCTGTAGGCAGCACACAGTTGGACTTTTTTTTCATCCATTATTTCAGTGTCCACCTTTTGATTGGAGTGTTAAGTCTATTTACATTATTGTAATTACTGAAAAGGTAGGCTTCGTGTCAACCACTTTGGGATTTGTTTTGTATATGTTGTATCCTTTTTGTGCCATTTTCTGCGTTACTTTTATCTTTAAATAAATATTTTCTAGCATATTATTTTAATTTTCTTGTTTTTTAATTTACTATATTATTAAATTGTATTTAGTAGTTTCCTTGGAATGAACTTTACATCCTTTCTTTACCTCCCTTTTTTTTTTTTTTTGCAATTGACATCTTAATTTAAACAATCTGGTTTGGATTAATACCAGCTTAATTTCAACATTTACAAAAATTTTGTTCCAATACAATTTTATTCCCCTATCTTTTTGTTCTATTAAAATCATAAAAATGATATCTTTATGTTATAAGCCATCAACACAGTTCTACAATTATTGCTTCATGCAGTTTTGTTTTGTTTTTTTTCAATCAGGTAAGGGAAGAAAAGAGTTACAAAAAGATACATATATACTGTATTTTATATTTATGTGTATAATGTCCCTTTCTGATGATCTTTGTGTATGTATGTGTATTTGAGTTACTATGTAGCATCATTTCTTTTTAGCTTGAAGGATTTTCTTCAGTATTTCTCATAACACAAGTCTTCTAGTGACATATTATTTCAGTTTCTGATAGTCTGGGGATATCTTCATTTCTTCTTCATTTTTCAAGAATTTATTTTGCTGGATACAGAATTCTTGACACTCTTTTTCTTTCAGCATCAACTGTGTCATTCCCCTGGCCTCTTGTTTTCATAGCTTCTGATTAGAAGTTCATTGTTTATCTTCTTGATGATCCCTTTTTTGTGATGAATATTTATCTCTTGTTATTTTTAAATTTCTCTATCTTGGTTTTTGATAATTTGACTATGATGGGTCTAGTTATGGATCTCTTCGAGTCTATCTAACTTTCAGTTTGTTGAATTGTGAGATGAATGGATTCATTTTTCATCAGATTTGGAGTGTATTTTTTCACTATTTCTTCAAACAGTCTTTCTGCTCCTTTCTCTTTGTCTTCTTCTGGAAGTATTATGCCTATGTTGGTATGCTGATGTCATTCCACAAGTCTGTGAGGCTCACGTTCATTTTCCTTTTTGTTCCTCAGACTATCTAATCTCAATTGATTTACATTCAACTTTCCTGACTCTTTTTCTGCCAGCACAGATCTGCTGCTGAGTAACTTTTTTGAGTTTTTCGTTTCAGTTATTACACTTTTTCAACTCCAGAATTTTTATCTGGCTCTGGTTCTTTTGTGAAAAAATGATTTTTATCTCTTTATATATATTCTGTATTTGGTGAGACGTCTTTTTTATACTTTTGTTATAATTTTGACATGATATTCTTTAGGTTTTGAATATATTTCTAATAGCTGATTTAAAGTTGGAGTCTAATAAGTCCAATGTCTGGGCTTCCTTAGGGATATTATTTATTGAACCCCCCTTTTTTTTTAACTTTTCTGTTGATGAACCTATACTTTCCTGGTGTTTCAGTGTCATAATTCTTTGTTGAAAACTAGACTTAAATAATAAAATGTGGTGACTTTTGTATGTAAATCTGCATCTCCCTCCCCCAGACAGTATTTATTTCCACTGTTTATTGTTGTTGCTCTTGCTGGTGGTTTCGTTAGTGACTTTTCTAGAAAATTCTGTAAGGTCAGTGTTCTTTGTCATGTGCAAATGTTAAAGTCTCTATTTTCTTAGTTTAGCTAAAGATTTCCTTAACAGTTCTGAATCAATAAGTCTCCCACACTTTACAAAGGAGTTCTGTGTTTAATTGGGGCATGTATTGAATCCTCTGGCGGTTCACAACAGAGTCTTAGACTGAAGTTTCTGTTTATTCAGAGCCCTAATATTGGCCTGAACAATAGGTAAAAAATGAGATAGGTGAGAAATTAAGGTCTTATTAGAACTTTTCTGGGCATACTCAAAGTACCATCCATGTACATGCCTTTCTAGGTGACCAGGAATACATCCTGACTTATAAACCCCTTATTTTCATTTCAATACCCTGATTTCTCTCAGAGCTTTTGGTTAGGTTTTGTATTGCCCCAAATGATAACACTGCCTCAGGCAGCTATGATGTTAAACAACTGCAACAGATTTTTTTTTTTCTTTTGACAAATGCCAAAGGAAATTTTGTTTGTACTAAGCAAGCTTAAAGTTAGGTCAAACAAAGACAAGCTTTGAGAACGAAACATTTCAGGGTTATGGCACTATATACCAGATAGGTCATGTAGTAACAATTCTCTAGAAACAGGACTTTTGGAGGAATTCAATGCTCATTTTGCCCCTTCCAGTGGCTACTATTTTGTTGATTTTCACAGTAGTGTTGTGTAGCTACGGTTTTCAAGGCACAAAGATAATGAGGAGAAAAATATTTAAGATTTTATTTATTTATTTGAAAGAGAACGAGAGAGAGAGACCGTGAGAGCAAAAGGAGGGGCAGAGGGAGAGAATCTTTACGCAGATTCCCCACTAAGCACAGAGCCCGGTGGGGCTCAATCTGAAGACCCACGAGATGGTGACCTGAGCTGAAACCAACCGTGGACTCTCAACCAACTGATTCACCCAGGTGCCCCAAAGAGAAAAATATTTAAATAGAGCAAGCTAAAGTGCCCCAAAGTCACTATTCTTATAGAGATTTAGACATTTTTCTTCCACAAGCAGGAAAGTTTTTGGTTTATTTCAAGTGCTCTGAAAAGGGTGAGTTTTAAGTTTTGCCAAGTGTTCTCATTGCTTTGATGGAGGAATGGATTTGTGGATGCCTTTTCACTGCCATTCTGGAAGTTCTAAAATATAATAAAAGGCTAATAACCATGGTGAGAAATTGGCTCAGAGACATTCGTCTACTTGAGTCTGGCACTGAAAGTAATAAGATGTTTTCGTGCAAAATGTTTTTGAGTTATACAAAAAGCAAACTTTTTTTTCCCCTTCTGAGCTCTAGAAATGGGTTTTCTAAAATATTATCTCTGTGATCTCCTTTTTGATTCTTTACTGACAAACAGCCAGATACCCTTTGAAGTAGAATATCTTATTCTGTTCAGATGCTAATCTTTAAATTAGTACTGTGTCTTCTTACTTCATCAATTTCTGTAAGAAGAAACTAAGTTATGTTGAAGCTGGATGTCTTGAAAATTATTTAATGTTGAAATTATCTCAAAAGTAAGTAGCAATTTTAGAAGATACTCATCATGGCCAGATAAAAAAATAACCGTTTTATTGAGTTTTGGGGTCTCGACCTAGTGGTACTCTGCAGGACCAACTTCTAAAGAATTCTCAGTCTCTGGCTAATCAATATTCTCTTATTTATTTCATTTGTTGTTTAGAAAGATGAATATCATTTGTTCTTCAGGACAGAACGAGGTACTGTTTTGTGTTGCTAATATCTTTTCAAGCTTGTTAGTAAAAAATAATGCACGAGTACACATATCGGTGATGATTTAATTTCACAGAACAAATAATCTTACAGATATGAAATTATTCAAGGACAATATTTCCAATTCTAAGGGAAAATTGGAAGCAAAATTACCCATAAGTCTCAAACTCTATTATAAAATGTCAAAATTTTAAAAAAAACAGGTCGCTCCCAGTTGTCTGATCTTCAAAGTTAACTAGGCCATGTTCCTACAAAGAGGTAAAGGACAAATACTTGTTTGTTTGCAAGGCAGTTAGGGAGAAAACTAAATGAAGGGATAACAGCCTTAAACTAAACAAATACCATTCATCTATTTTTTTCCAAATCAAATTTTTGATTTTTCAAATAGCCCCAAACTAACATGCACTTAGAAGTATAAGCACACTTTGTAAAGCATGAATATCATATTCAATGATGACTACAAAATTCTGCTTAGTTTCCCAAGGTATAATAACCAAAAATCTGATATCAATAATCAGATACTTGGTATGTAAACTTTTTTTGCAGAATGTAAATCACTTTTCTGTTCACTATACACACACACACACACACACACATATATATATATATATTTACTTTCACAGTTTGTATGAACTGTGTTAAGTATGGCAAGTGGTATAAGTTGCCATATATATGTATATATATATAACTAAGTCCATTGTCACTGAGTTGAGGAAAATAAACTAAAACACATCTCCTAATTTTAAAGGCTGATATTCATTCCATTCTACTGTTTTACATTTCTTTCGTTTAAATTTAAATAATATGAAGACAAAAAAAAGTCACCATCACTTGTAATTTTAGGCAAAACTTGAATAAGAAATTGACACATTTATTTCCTTCCATGCTTCCAAAAAATAATAAATGCATTTAAGAAAAAAATATTTTTCAAGAAATAAAATCTTCTCCAAGAGTCATAATCTAATAAAAATATTTTGAATGAAATGTCTGAGCTTTATTTTTACAATTTTTCTGTTATACAGCTTAATGTTAAAAGCTAATACTGATTATGAGCGCATGTGGAGAACAGCTCAGATTACATTTAATAAGCTAAGTGACAAAGCGTTATTTTTCCTGAAAAGAGAAGCTGTCTTCATAATAATGCAACATTTTTATTAGCATCATCAAGATTATATCAACAAAGCCCCGAATAACAGGACTTGCATTTTTATGCATTGTTATTTTCTAATGTATCATCTGCGCAGAATAAATGGTGTTATATGTTATTGTGACGATTTGTGGTTAAAAGCAAACAAAATATGTAATTTCAATTAATCTGGCTCTCAACAATGTGTTAGGTTCCCACTGTGTTCAAGGCACTGCTAGATTTTGTGAGAGATACAAAAGAGAAGAAACCTCGATTTCTGCCTATCTTCAGAGAGCTTTAATTCCAGTGTGAAAGGTGGCATAGAAACAGATTGCTGTAAGGAGAGGCAAAGCAAGGAAGGGACAGATATTTAAGGTCTAAGTGTCTTGAAGACTCAAGGAAGAAGTGCCACTCAATTAGCAAATGTGTCTCACCCTGAGGGTGTGCTGAAGAAAGCACTAGGCTTTAATAGCTCGTCAAGTGGACAACAGCAAAATTTAGCTACCTCTAACCAAAGCATGGTGTCCTGGGCCCTCTTCTGTTATGAATTATTTAAGGCTCAAGCTCAGCTAATGGTCAAAGTCACAACAGAACAGTAATATTAATGTAGTTACCTTCTAAGTGGCTCCTGTTGTGCCCCAGGTGGTGGAGCGGAATTACACTGTACCGTACTCTTCCAACTTCTCCCCTAGGACTGTACTCAGCTGTAGCTAGCTTTGGAAAATAAGTTATTATTTTCATTAAAAAATCGAAAGAACTAACGTGGGAAAATCTTGGTCTAATGGAGAAAGCATGGGCTGTTGAATTAATCAAGACTGTTGAATTCAAATTCTAAAAAAAAAGTTGATCTGGTAACATTGGCTTATCTCGCTCAGCCTCAATTTCGTCTCGTCCAAAATGGAAATAACACCTATGTGATTATTATTGGTGCCTATTCGTATGAAATGAGAAAAGAGTAAGTGTCTGGTAAGTAATATTTGCCACTCAGTAAGTGCTTACCTCATTTTCTCCTTACTTTTAATGGAATTCTCAGCAGATGTCATTATTCAATAACCAGATTCTTTTCCTCTTTATAGGACAGAGTATGTAAGAGCACAACTTTATTGGACTGCAGGTCTGTTTTCTCCTAGGTCAACATTACTGACATTTCTGCCCTTATGTCCTCCCTGCCCAGGGAATTGCATTATCCAGTTGTTTTGTTGAAAAGGTAAATATGCCAATATAATTAGTGTGTTTAAAACTAAAGCTAAACAAAACAAAATAAAAACCTGGAAGGATTAGTAATTAACAAAATGTAAAACACAGCTCTTAAATTGTTGTATTTCATGACTAAACTTTTCAACTACTGACTGTGAGCAATTCATGTTTTCATTACACCTTTAAAAATCTATCAAATTTATTTATTCTACTAAGATGAATCATTTTGGTGAAAAACTTTGGCCAAATTAAAGTTTTGCTTTCATTTTATTTATTTATACAAAGACTATGATATTATCAATAATACATACAAATAATATATACAATCAATACAATACAATGGTATCTTTATCTGAAAAGTTATGTGCTTATAATAGTGCATGAAATAATTAAAAGTTATAGTGATCTTTATTACTAAATTACTTTCAATTTTTGAATACAGAAATTATTCTTAATATTTATTTATATTTTTCATTTGTTTTTTTCATTTTTATTACTTTTTTCAGTTTTATTACATTTTATTCATTTTATTATCATTCATTTATTTTAATAATTTTTTAATAAATTTATATATTTTTTCATTTATATGTTAAACAAAAAAAGGTAAACCAGCAATGTTTGGGAAATTTATTTTTCTTACAAATGGCAAAATATTAAGTCTCTAAATGTCTAATCATTTGATTTAGATAAGCTTTGAAATCAATATAATTTTATGTTTCAGGTATATTTCAAAACCTGTAGAAACTGTCTAGTAACTTCAGGGGTTGACATATTAAAGTTGAGAATTTATTACTTGAATTACTGCTTGTAAATATCTATTTAAAAAGGACTTATTCGTGATTGAAAAACACAATAAAGCATTGTTCTGTGATTGAATAATTAAATGGGCACTTGTCACCATAGAAACAGAAAGTTGAAAACTAGGAATTGCTAAAGAAATTTAAAGAGCTTTATAAAGAATTTGATTGATTGGTTTATTATATTAAAGGAAACAAACAAAATTGTGAATTTTCATAAGAATTACAGTGTTTTTTAAATCTAAATTTACTATATGTGTTATTACTATAAACTTATCAAATCTTTATCACTTTGAAATATTCAAGGATTTTTTCTCATGTTTCTCAATCAAAAGACTTCAAAGATAATACAAATCTAGCACAATTATTTAGTAGCTTACTACTGTATATTACCTCATGAACAATATTGTGATAAAACCATTATTATTTTCATTTTATTCATGACAAACCAGAGGCTCAGAGAAACTAAATGATATACCCAGTATCACTCAGGTAATAAGTATACAAGTAAGAAATTGAACTTGAGTCTACGTATTCTTGCTGGTTAGATCTCATTGGAAGGGAGCTCTGAGATGGAGATTAATTAGCAGAAATGTTATTAGGGTTTAATCTTGCAATCAAGTCCTGTTGAGGAAAAGGAGGAAGTAGGGTGAGTAGACAGAGAGGCTTGGCTGCCACATAGGGTCAACAAAGGTGTGGTCAGTGCCAGGAAGTTCTGAAGTAAGGGTAGCCTTTTAGAATTATTCTGAGTTAGGAAAACATGAGGTCTTCCAAAAGTCACATTTCTTAGTAGTGAGAAGTGTGAGATGGAATAAAATTGTCTCTTACTTTAGAGGAGAGCTTCTCAACTTTGGCATTATAGACTTTGGGCAAAATAAGTTTTTGTTTTAGAGGTCTGCCCTATACATTGGTAGATGCTTAGAAGCGTCCCTGAATTCTATTTACTAGATGCTAGTATTATACTTCCCCACTTGTAGCAACTAAAAATGTTTCCAGATATTGCCAAATGTCTGCTGAGGAACAAAAGTCTCCCTTTCTCCCAGTCGAGAAATATAGCTTCGCGGGCATGTGCTAGCATGGTCTGGCTCATTAGCCTCTTGAAAACTTCATTGATATTGCAGTCCCTGAGGCTTCATAGGGCTTATCCCTCACCCCTAGAATAGTGAATGCATTCGCCCTTAGGAGCAGTAAATTCTGATTGTCTTTCTGATATGAGTATAAAGAACGCCTTTGTTGGGCAAGAGGCCATTTACCATGTATCTGAGACCATGCAAAAATATCACAGCAGGCGCTGCAGCTGCGATGGAGTTTTTCACTTGGTTGAGTTTGTGGAAGTTTACAGTCATCCTCGATGATCCATTCCAATGAGCCAATGAAGTTGGGGTGGCCAATTTCATTAAATAAATAAGGAAAAGAAATTGACCACCACTCTCAAATTCTTTAAGGATAGCTCTGATCTATCATACCCTTAGGATGTTGTGTTATTTATGATTTACTCTCTCAGACAGAGAGTGGAGGAGTTTCAGAGATTTCCATTTGGCATTGCTAGTAAGCGTCTTACCTCACTGACTAAGGCACTAGGGGAGCATTATACAAATCCCTAAGTATACCCATTACAGTGATATAGTTAGCAGCAACAACAAAAAATGATCACCAAGTGAATCCATCAAACCAGTATATCCATGGTAATGCACACCTAGACAATGACACCATTTATTACTTGGCTCTCATATGCAGCCATTCTAATAAAGGATCCATGTTAATGCTTTTCATGTATGTTATAAATGTTAGCTTGGAGCATCCTATGGTCAACAGTCCCCAAACTTGAAAGCATTTTTTCCCCCTCACTATGAAATAGGCTAAATAAATGGCTGTAGATTCCCTGAGGGAAGGACTGAGGAGTAATGACTTCGTATACTTGCCATGGTGTTGCACACTCCTTCCTTCTGGAGACCTAACCTTTCCTCTCTCCGTGGGATCTAGATTGGAAAACTGTCTCAGATCTGAAAATTGATAAAATAATCAAGAATATTAGACTGGCTCCTCTCACATTCCTGATTATCCACCCTCAGTTTCTTTTGTTTGTAGAGAGTAAGCAATACCTGTGCTGGATGCCCATCCATCTTGCCCTTAAGGATGCTTTGTTCTTCTGAGCATTCCCAAAGCTGTCTGTGGGTTAGGCTCCCTGGCTTTCACTCCGACTTTGACTCACATTACATTAATTGTTACTGCCTTCCTTTAAACAGTGAGGTACTGCCGGCGGGCCTCTACAATTTTGGATTCCTATCATTGTCCCAGTTGCAAGCTGTGAGTTTAGACTTACAACAGCATTTTCTAAAGTCAGCCCTGGTCTACAGAGGCGAGCCAACCCTGAGTTTCTCAGGGATGTTTATGCTGCTGCTTTAAGCACATTCCTTATCATTTTGGTAAATTTAGGCTCTCTAAGGGAGCATAATCTTTTCCTGGGTTTTCTGGCCCTACATTGTATATTTACTTGCCCATTTCTCTAAACCTTTTGACTTCTTCTACTATCATTTGCTGTGGAAATTTTGCCAGTTCTTATGCTGGGTCCTCACTCTTTATAAGCCAGGATAGCTACTTGCAGGTACTTAATTTCTTAGGGTTAAACCCTGAATCCTAGGAAGATGCTCCCATATGTATGAATATTCTGTTACTTAACTTCATATTCTAACCCCTCTTGATCTAGATATTAATATCCCATCACATATATATAAGACTATTTCCTACCAGAATATGTTGGCTTGGTTCTGCGGCTTCTTCATGGTACCTTGTCTTCCTTACAAAGTGCAGCTTACCTTGACAAGTTATGTTGTAAATTAACTTCAGTGTTTGGTCTAGTGGACAGGGAGGAAGATAATGGCAGATCCTGAGAGGTGTACATTATCTTGTCAGTCACACTTTTTTTTAAGTAGGGAAGAGCTCTAGCCTCTAACAGAGAGAATTTGGCTATTTCTGTAGGTACAGGAGAATCTGGAATGTCAAGATTTTCAAATGTATAACTAAGACAATAAACTTGGGACAGCAGATACCCTATCCTGAGAGATCAACCTTCTTTCTAGCTCTACTGTTATATTAAGTCCCGAATCTCTTCTTCAGCTGTGTTTGCCCTCTGCCTGAAGCAAGAGTCTCTTCACATACTGCCAAAAAGGCCTCCTAGTTTTCTCATCTAGTCTTCAGATGATAATTAGTCACTCTCAGGCTTTCACTTGCTTTTCCCAAAACATCAATTGCCCTGCAACAGCTACTCAATTCCATTATCCTTATAATTATTACTCTTCACATATATAACAAATGCATGATAATTCAATGCATGTATACCATACAAGACCTTCACCTGTGAAAATTTAAATAGATGCAAAACTACCAGTGGTGGGCTTCTTATTGTTATCTGGCCGATGAGTAACTAGCTGGAAAATTCCAATATATATGCTATTTTTTTCTCCCACTTCTTGCACCAACTGGCACAAGGGTTCACCAGGAAACAGACCCTAAGAAGATTAGCACCAGGAGTGCTTATCTGTGAAATAAGAAAAAGAAGTAATATTAGGCGAAGGGATAATTTGGAATGTGATACAACATCAGAAAGGTGTCAGCCAAGCTGAAATGGCCCTTCAGAGATGTTCCAAGATGAGGTAATGAGTTTGAACCTTTATACTTTGCATCAACCAATCTTTGAACACAGGCTTCCCTTGGTAAAGGAGCAAGGATAGAGCCAAGGTAGCTGTCTATGGCCAAGGCCATTTTCAGAGAGGGCTGCCAGCTGAAGATTCTCAGCCAGATGTATGCCGACAGAGAAATGAATTCTTTAGTCTTGAAAGGATATATGTATCCAGCACATCACATGATCCACTACATCACTCCACCAAGCTGTCCAATTCCTGTACTGCCACACTATCTACTAGACTACCGGTTTGATCACGGATGGCTGCTGTAGTTGTTGAAACATAGGTTTTCTTCTCATAGGAGAGTTAGCCTTTCTTCACTGGTAACCTATAGCCCAACCCATCTCACTGAATTAATGTGAAAAATAAAAGAGATGGTTTAAAGCTTAGCAGCATAAAACCTTTGTTTTAAAGCCTAAACCCATAGGACTACTTACAGATGAATTCATTTGTCTAAAAACACATAAATAAATTATTTTAAAATTCTTTTAAAATTATCTTTTATTTTTAAGTTATAACATCAATTTTATTACATATTAAATTGCATAATGTAGAAAAGATGAACTAGTTATTCTTCAACCATTTTTTTTTTCTTCTGACATTACAGTTAAACTAGATTTTCCAAATTCACATATAGGTGGATAAGCCATGTGAGTGAGTTCTGGAAAATGCCCCTAAATGATGTATGTTACTTCAGACATGACTCTTTTTTTTTTTTTTTAAGATTTTATTTATTTATTTGACAGAGAGAGAGACAGCCAGCGAGAGAGGGAACACAAGCAGGGGGAGTGGGAGAGGAAGAAGCAGGCTCATAGCGGAGGAGCCCGATGTGGGGCTCGATCCCAGAACGCCGGGATCACGCCCTGAGACGAAGGCAGATGCTTAACGAATGAGCCACCCAGGCGCCCCTCAGACATGACTCTTAATAAAAAGTCACACATTATTTTCCCATGTTCTTTCTTCCTGCATTTAAGATGATGAAGTACAAGACAGACACAGTTTGGGTTTTTAAATACTTCTTGTAGTAGAGCTCTTCGCAGGTCAAGAGGAGCTATTTTGGACTTTTCATGAATAGAACATCAATTTCTGTTTTCTTAAGACACTAAACTTTAAAAAAAAAGATTTTATGGATTTATTTGAGAGGGAGAGAGCATGAAAGGGAGAGAGAGTTCGAGTTGGGGGGAGGGGCAGAGGGAGAAGGATACTTCCTGCTGAGCAGGAAGCCCAACATGGGGCTCCATCCCAGGACCCCAAGATGATGACCAGGGCTGAAGGTAGAGGCTTAACCAACTGAGCCACCCAGGAGCCCCAAGTCACTAAACTTTTATCTGTTAGTCTACTAGTGCTATCTTAATTGTCACAAATAACATTTAAAATTTTGTTTTATGTCAGCTGAGTATTTTTAACTTTCTATTTTTCTTCTTAAATATACTTAAAATTTTCTAATGTGATCATATTTAGCTTTTACATTGAATTTCATTTATTAATATACTTTTAAGGAAAACAACTCCAAAATTTATTCTTTCTTTTTCTTCTTCTTCTTTTTTTTTTTTTTAGTAGGCTCTATGCCTAACATGGAGCTTGAACTCATGACCTTGGAGTCACATGCTCCACCAATTGAACCAGCCAGACACCAGCTCTTTTAAAAACTATTATATTCTTCAACTTTTAACTATTTGTTTTTATTTTTATTTTATTTTTATTTTAACTATTTAAACTATTAACTACTTATACTTTTAACTATAATAAAAACTATTATATTCTTCCTAGTTTTATTTATGAAATATATTTTCATCATATCATTTTACTGGCTTATTAACTATATACTTCCTATTAATAAATTTCCTTAAGCAATTTTCAGTTTTGTAATGAATCACAATTGATGAGTGTTTCTTTGAAAGTTAATGTATAAGGGAGATGATGATTAACTACAAGTTTTTTTATTTTTTAGTTTTTTACTTTAAAATGATTTTTGAGTGGTCATTTCCCCTAAAAGACCGCAAAGCAGTAAGATCCCTACTTCAGTGCACTTTATCAATTAAGGGTCTTTCTAAATAAATAAAGAAGATTTCAGACCCTGCTCTCTCCCATTTTTCTATCTACCACTCCAGGGAGGACATGGGTTGCTTCCAGTACAGCTCATATTAAGTTGTGCAGGCTCTTTGGAAAGATTAAACATTCATTTGTATTTTGGGGAGCTAACATTTGAGATAGTCCTTGAAGAGGGAAAAATATACAAGATAGATAAAGAAGTTGGTGTGTGCATGGCAGTGAGAGTGGCATGGGAGAAGTACACTCTAGTTGGTGGTATCCATCTGTCCAAAAACATGGAGTTAAGATATTGCACAACATGTTTAGAGAATCAAGAGTAGTACACGGTGGTCAGGGTGGACAGTATGCTAGAGTGAGATGAGTGAAGAAATCTGTAAAAGACTTATACTTTCCACCTTTAAAATTTGGAAGTTATGTATCAATTTAAATAGTTTGCTTCAGTATTTCTCTCTTTTTCTCTTCTCTTTCCCTCTCTCTTTCCTCTTTCCTTTTTAATAAGAAGAAAATTGATGCAATCATATCTGTATTACTGGAGGTAATTGATGAATTAAGGGTAGTATTAAACTCTGATAATCCAGATAAGAGATCAGAAAGATCTAAATCAGGGTAAAAATAAACCAAATTATTTTGAGTTAACTTAAAAATGCTTTCACATGGTGACCTTTCTTTTTGTTCTTAAATTTTCACTATTTTTTCTATAGTCATCAGTTAAAGAATATCTGTATATTTCTCGAAGAAATATGCTGGAGACATTACCCATAGCTATTTGGTCCCCTGTTTGTTTAGGATGACCATATAATTTATTGTTCTTTTGCTATTTTGAGGGGAGCTATTTATAATTAAACGGGGACAATAGAGATAAACAAGTCTCCTGGGAAAATAGGATACATATAAGAATAGAATGAAAATAAGAAAATACGATTACATATATGAAGACATGGATCAATGACTCCTAAAATACTAGTGCCAAAGACTTTTGCCTTTGAAGCTTTTATAGGTTTCTAAACTAAAAATGAATACAATAAAGTCCATTGTATTTTTTTCCTTCTTTTCTTACTCCATTCTTTCTTTTCTAGTTATCTTTCTTTTCTTTTTCTTCTTTCCTGATTCGTCAGAATGCTTACAGGTGGATTAAGTGCTCAATTTTGAGTGTGTATTTTCATTTCCCAGTCTTGTCACAATAAATTCTTCTATTGAGAAATAACTTTAATGTTCGTCTTTATTCTTAAGGATGTGGTACGAGTTTATGTGTGATTGTGGTAAGCTGTGTCAGTCATTTTTGAAGAGATCATAAATTATGCATAATAAAGATATTCACACGTATGTTATTTTGTACATAATATTAAGTACATGAGACAGTATACATGTTAAAGCTTGGAAGTTCACGTTGCAAGATTTTTCTCACTTTGAAATGTTCTGGAGTTAACTATAATTTTAAATCTCACCATTTTAAAAATTTGAGCTAATCTCAGAGTCTAAAAAAAACCTCACCAATTCAAAGTCATGATATATAGAATGTGCAAAAATATGAGGTAGAAACTTTCTTTAAATCAGTGTTAACATGACCAGAATATTTAACTAGCATGTTAAATCATTGGTCCTCTAATAGATCTATATTTAAGCACAATATGGATGGCCATCCACTTAGTACTAGATTAAGATATGAAATGGGTGATTTATTCCAGTCACTGGAAATATCTGAATACTAAACACCTTATTTAGAAAGAGCATACATCCTTTATCAGGTTGATTTTGTATAAGCTAGTCAGAAGAATTACAAGGTCACCTCTCTTTGATAATTTAAATAAGAGCAGTATTTCCAGGCTTTGACTTTCTGAGTTAAGTTCTGCTAGCATAGTGCAAACTGGCATCAGGAAACAATAGTCAAAATATAAAGGAATGAAATATGAAGTTACAGAAAGAAGTAGTATCAGAAAGAATCATCTAACAAAATTCTAGTGATTCTTTAGTTACTTCAGAATATGTTGACACTTTTCTTGCACAGCTGTTCTGTTCATTTTGTAATAAATAATAATAAAGATATTTATTTCCAAATAGGCAGATGGCTTCTGGAGCTTAGAATCTAGACTATCACATTTGCTCATTTATTTCCAAAAGATTAAATCTAATTCTTTATGAAATTTCTGTTGGAGATAAATATAAGAAATTTCTAAGCTAATAAAAGAATGAACTGTGTCAGCATGATAATTATTTGTAATATATAATACCCTAGTCTACATATTAAGATAAATCTGAAAATTCATACTTAATATTCTTATGGCTATTTCAGTTGACATACAAATAATTGACTGTTTTTATTTAACATGAATTTTTGTGCACTATTTTTTCTGCCTTGCACCAAAAAATAAAGCTTGTATTACATCTTTACTTAAATTGTTACCATATCACTTTGGTTTTATAAAGTTATGTAAGAGAATAAATCACTTTTAGACTTAATTGTAAGATGAATCCATTGGGTCTCATGATATTTTTATATTCATCTTCATTCAAAATGTTGTATAGATTCAAGATTATAGAGAGCCTACAAAAATCCAATACTTCATTCAAAAGGCCAGGTGCAAATCCTAGCAAGATGTCCAATTATGGTGATGAAATAATCTTTCTGTGAATTCTACTTTGATATCTGTTACATTTAATTCATAAATTTATATATAGGTAGTTAAACTCTAATCTGTAATCTTCTTGATTAAATGTCTATCAGTTCTGGGATAATTAAAGAAGCCAATAAACTAGGAATAAAAAAGAAATATCTTCAAGAATGTCATTTTTCTGTAATATTCAGCAATTCTATAAAAATTTTGTAAAAATAGAATGGTAGCATTTTCCTTTTTTTTTTTTTAGATTTTTTTTGTTTTTTATTTTTAAGTAATCTTTAAACCCAACATGGGACTTGAATGCACAACCCCTGGATCAAGAGTTCATGCTCCACCAGCTGAGCCAGCGAGGCACCCCTCTAATACAGGATATAAAGGGTTGAAGAGGGAAAAAATAAAAGGGGACCTATGTATTAGAGCAAACGGACTGGTGACAGCATACTGTGGGATTCCATGATCAGTATTAGTGTCCGATTTCTTGTTACCACAGGGAAATAACAGAAGTAATGAATATGATTACATGATAGTCTCATATTTTAAGCACCTTGAAAAACATACCTCATAATAGCACATCTGAAAGGGGGAAAAAGCTATGTTATCACTCGGAAAATGAGTAAACTGAAAATGAAATAGAGTAATGCTTTTTCACATGTTTGAAGTGGAAATATCTCAAAATGCTCAACAAAATTTAGAGAATACTAAAATTATATAATGTGTATCATAACTGTGGTATATTCAATCATAGATGTCAAATAATAAAAGGCAACAAGATTCTTTTTATTGGTCTTTACAGTCTCCACCTCCTAAACAGTGCGTGCAACCAACAAGCCATTTACTTTTTTAAAATTTCAGATATTGGGGGCGCCTGGGTGGCTCAGTCATTAAGCGTCTGCCTTAGGCTTGGGTCGTGATCCAGCATCCTGGGATCCAGCAGTGCATCGGGCTCCCTGGTCAGTGTGAAGCCTGCTTCTCCCTCTCCCACAACCCCTGCTTGTGTTCCCTCTCTCGCTGTCTCTCTTTCTGACAAATAAATAAATAAAATCTTTAAAAATTTTTTTCAGATATTGAAATAAAATCTTAATGATTAATTTGAAAAAAAAAATCATTCTTTTTTTTTGCCTAGCTTGAACATTGTGAAAGAAGTTCAACATTAAGGAACTTCTCTTTTATAACTGGTCTAAATGTTAAGAATTAGAACTTTACTAGCTTGAAGCTTATTTCAGAGGGAGTTTAAAAAGAGTTTCACAAATCATTTCCTTAGTTTCAACCAAACCTTGAAGGCTTGAATTTAATTGAAAATGTTAAAGTTTCATTTCAGGCTTCAGAGATCAAATCTTCTGAGAAAAGAAGGGCAATTTAAAGACAATTACGTCTTTGGAATGTAATATGAAATCATCCTTATTTTCAAATTAAGGATTTCCTTATTAAGATCACCTCTAGATTGGTGGCTGGTAAGTAGTACATTGCTGACATGAATACCTGGGGGTACCTTTAAAGCAGCTATAAGTTAATCTGTTCTACCACATGCTGGCTCTCCACTGAAGAACGGTGTTTTGCTTGTTTAAAGGGACTCTACATTCTGAGTCGTCAAAGTGATTGCAGCTATGCTTACATTTCTCTCTATGCCACTACTGTGATGATGTGGTAAATGTCTTAGACTTGTAAGCAGAAGCCTGACCTTCAAGTCTCAGTTCTGCTAATTTACTGGATATTTTACCTTGCACACTTTTTTTTTTTAAACCAGGTGAGTCTCATTATCTCTAAACCTTGTAAGGGTAATACTCCTACTACCTGTTCCTTAATTGGTCCTATAAATTTTTAGTCTTCTTTCTCTTCAGAGTATAGTTTAAAAGAAAAAAATTATCTATATAATTAATGCCATATAACTGTTTAAAAGATGGCATGTTTCTGATGTAAATATAAACTACAAAATTCAGGAATGATCAATGATTGTAGACTAATTCTGCCATGTGAATGGTTAATTTTATGTGTCAACTTGGTTGGGCCATAGTGCCCAGACATGTGGTCAAACATTATTCTGAATGTTTCTGTGAGAGTGTTGGGAGATAAGATTAACATTTAAATTGTTGGAAAAGCAAATGGCCCTCCCTTATGAGGTGTGCCTCAAGCAAGTCAGTTGAAGACCTGAAGAGAACAAGAGACTGACCTCCCCTAAGCAATCAGGAATTCTGCAGCAGAAAGCCCTTGGATTTGAACAATAGTGTAGACTCCTCCCTGGTCTCCAGCCTGCTGGCCCACCCTGCAGATTTTGGACTTTACTGCCTCTATAGTTGCGTGAACCAGTTCATTAAAATAAATCTCTTTAGATTATCTATCTATCTATCTATCTATCTATCTATCTATCTATCTATCTAATTTCCTATTTCCTTTGTTTTTCTGGAGAACCTTGACTAGTACACACCACAAAATTATACACTAAAACTGATAGGAATTGGATTATATAATGTTGAAGTGTTGTTAATTAAAAACAATATTACCTTTCACAATTTAATCTTTATTTCTTTATTTATGATATATGGTAGATGATGTTCACTTCCTCAGATAAGCAGCATTCTTAGGTACGGCTCTTAATTAAAACAGGCCCCTAACCCCAGTCTTAGGACAGAGTTCTACCTCTTCTCTCAAGTTTAAACAGGGTCATTCACTTAAAGCAATACTCTCTCTACTCTTCTGAATAACGAAGTATTCCTTGTACTAAAAAGGAGTCTGTCTACTCCTTTATTACGTTTCTCCCATTAGAATAGAATGTCCCTGTTTAAGAATATGGTTATTGTCACCCATTTGTACCATTCCGCAGGCCAGGTATTACTTGAGATCAACTCTGTCCCCACAACGACATCTGCCAGAATTATATTTGAAACCAGTCACATGTAAACATGCCCCATTTTTTTGGTCTTTGAGGAGATATCCCTTCTATTCTCAGCTAATTTTTACATTCTCTTATTTTCTCAACTTCCTGTGGCACTGAATACCTTGGAGGATTCCAGTAGTGATTTGCCTCCAACCCTTTCCCTCTGCTCTTAGGAACCCTTGCACCATTGTAAATAAATTTGCCCAGTCACTCCCCACCTTTCCCACAATGCTCTACCAATTGTTTGCTTTGTTCTCCCCTGAGAGCTCATTCTCCTGTGGCCTTCCACTGTGGAATTACTGCCATCAAACATGATCCACACAGCAAGGAGTGGATTTTGATTTCCCTCCATCATCATTTCTTCTTCTGGATCTCCATCCTGTGCACACGCTCTTGTGAGTTTCAGGCAATCTGGCTGTAAGCCCCTTTGTCTTCTCAAATCCAGTTAATACACTTCATTTCAGGACATCCCTCAGATAATTAGAAACATTTTTCTGTCATCTCTCTGAATGTCTTTGATAATTTAAGGACAGTTAAACAACCAGTTTAGGTCTATCACAACATTATTCTCAAAACTCATGGAACACTTGTGCTGCTATGCAAGTTACTTGAATTATCACAGCACCTTCTGCCCTTCCCCCTTCCTACAATCTATTGGGCTTATCTAGACTTCTCTGAATCAACACTACAACTAATTCTCTCTGCTACTAGCCCTGGAAGATTAATCACTATTAGAGGAAAATACACAGTTATACAGACTTGTGAAAAAACAAATATGTGGTCTAACAACAGCCAGAATTTTAGGACCACCAAAACTTCTTTCGATTTATCTTTTAAATGCCTCAACCTCTTATTCCCATCAAGATTATATTCCAAATACTTACCATTCTCCAGAATACTTTAATCATTACCTTGCCTCATGCCTTATAGAGAAAATCAAAGATCTTAGGTGATAATCTATCACAAGAAAAAAACCTTCACTACTACTTGAATACATATTTCCTTTCCTTTGGCCCCAGAAGATAAAGTTTACTTTGTGTTTAAGCATAATTTATATCTTCAATACACCCATTTGGCCTCACTCCTTTTTGTCTACATTGAAGTATGTTTAAGTATCCTTTAGGAGAAAGCAAAACAAAACAAAACAAAATTAAATCTTCCCTTTACCCCTAACTTCCTCCCACTACTGTTCTGCCTCTTATTCTTCTCATGCGGCTGTTCACAATCTATATCTACATTTCTTGATCTTAAGTCTTCACTTCCCCTTAATCGGCTAAACCCTCCATTCTAGAGCCAACCCCCATTACTTTACTAAAAATGTTGTTAAAGGCACCAATGTTCACCCACTGTAAATCTATGTTGCATTTTCCACTATGATCTGAGAATTTTTTTATTCTCTTGAATCTATTCATTTCATTCTCTGTCTCTCTTTAGCTGAACAAATATATTTGAGGGCAATATCTTAGTGAAAAGTACTGTGCCTGCCAGTAAAGATAAACCTTAGTTGCTGCTCTCAGAAAATTTATTTTCAGGGTGCCTGGGTGGCTCAGTCAGTTAAGTGTCTGACTCTTGATATCAGCTCAGGTCATAATCTCAGGGTTGAGATCGAGCCCCACATGGGGCTCTGTGCTCATTGGGGAGGTTGCTTGAGATTCTCTCCCTCCCGCTCCCCCTCTGCCCCTTACCCTACTCACATGCATGCTCTCTCTCTAAAATAAATAAATAAATAAATCTTTTTAAAAAAAAAGTAAATTAATTTCCTAGGAAGAAAAGCTGTAATTGTGGTGATTTTTAAATGTAGTATTAGAGAAGGATGTAATTTACGTGGGAGTCAGTGATACACTTAGAGAAATTTGTGTTTAATTAGTGACCTGAAGAATAAGAGAACATGGCTTGAAATGTTCTTTTATATATATACATATACATATTGAACCTACACATTCTGCCTTCAAATTCTCCGACACCCTCAATCTCCTGTAAGATTATTATTCTAATCTTCTAATTGCTGGTGTTCCTCAAGTCTCAGTTCATGCCTCATCATTCTGTGCACGGTTTCTTACTTTTATCCTTCTATGGTTTTACCCACTACCGATTATAGTAACCCTTTACTCAGACTGCCTATTCTCCTTCCGACTGGCCAACTTCCTTTAAATTGAAGGTCAAGATCCACTTAACTCCTCTTGGTTAGATTACTTACAGGCAGTCAGTGTTCCCACAAAACCCTATGTATAAAACATACCTATTTCTACATTTTTTTCATAATTATCGATGCATTAAACTATTTGTCCTTTCAACTGTGAGTTCCTTGAAGGAAAAAGATGTCTTTAATTTAATTTTGTAGTTTTAAATTTTTAAGTGATATCTAAACAGTGGGTTCTACATAATTTTTTCTTACATAATGAATTAATATGAGGGTGAGCAAAGAATTGAAGAATATTTTGCTAGACACACTTGCAGTTAATTTACAGGCTTGTTTACATGAATAATGGCAAGATTGGCGAATATTTAAATTTTTAATATAGTTGGAGAATGTGATTGCCTGGAAGTACATGTGAAAAAACAGATTTTGGAATAAGATCCAATGCATGTTTAATTTGTGGCAATTCTTGCTGCTTTACAAACTGGGACTGTGTAGATCGAGGCAAACTCTGCAGTGCTTTGGAAAAGAGGTAAAGGAGGGTGCCCTTGGTAGAACATAAAGTACTTCCTGTCTAGTTAAGTCTTTTAAAATAGTCTCTGACAGGAATACCTTTGAAAGCCAAAGTTCTTATTTATAAAACTTCATTGGGCTTGGTGGAGGCAAGAATCAAAGTTTGGTAAACTCAGAACACAGAGTTCTACCATGAAGTGTAGAATAAGAGGCAACTTCCTAGCAAGCTGGGAAAAGCCTTTCCAACCCTTTCCAGACCTGGGAAGAAGCCTAACCGAACTAGTTGGTTAGGCGCCTGACTTGGTTTTGGCTCAGGGCATGATCTCAGGGTCCTGAGATATAGCCCTGTGTTGAGCTCCACGCTTAGGGTGGAGTCTGCTTGTCCCTTTCCCTTCCCTTTTGCCCCTCCCCTACTTGTGCTGTGTCTCTCTTTCTCTCTCTCAAATAAATAAATATATAAAATCTTTTTAAAAAGTGTATGAAAATTTGTTAATCACATCATAAGGGATTTTGGAGAGAACACACATGTTCTGAGCTGGTCTGAAAGCTGGCTTGAGGGAAGAAGGGCAAGAGACTAGTATGGGGTTTTTATTTTGATCAGGGGCATGGGGTTGGGGTAGGGTTCCCCCCGGAACTCACGGCTTGCATGTTTTGAATCTCCCACCAGCACCAAAAAGGGAGTACTTGGGCTTTCTTATCAGCATGCCCAGAAGTGAGGCCCAAAGACAAGAGGGAGCAGGGAGGCCTAGAAGATGTCAGTAGTCAAACATCCTAAAATGGAGGCAGGCTTTTTATTACAGACTGAACACTTCACATTTTGTACCACAATCAGTCCATGGTTAAGCCTAACAACAGAAATTACTTTAAAAAAAAAAAAAAAAAAAGCTCTTTCTATCACCCCATATTCACTCTATAGTCAAATCTTTCCAATTATTTTTTGTTTTCATGCTTGGTGTGTTAAAAAGTCAGGATCCAAACAAAGTCTACAAATTGCATGTTTATGACTCTTAAGCCTATTTTATTTTTGAGTATGCTTTTCCATTTATATCCATGTCATAAAATTATTGCTGATATAAAATGTTTTGTAGAATGTCTCATTTTTAAAATTTCCTTAATTGTTTTATATGCTGTTATTTACTTTATTCTTTTAGTTCCATTATTTCTATAACTGTCAGTTATATGTAGAGCCTTGATTAAATTTGGGTTCAACTTTGTAGCTAGACTATTATATACTATTTTATTGATAACATCAACTCATAGGAACTTGCTATCTGTTAGCTCCACTTTTAGTGATGTCAAGATTACGATGAGTTTGAGTGGTTAAGTCTGTTCTTTCTGTTGCAGTTTGAACTTTTGATTCTATGATCTTCATGTAATCTGTGGGATGTAATCTGGCATAGTGTAAATATCCAGATTCTCACACTACCCCACCAAAAGTATTCTTGATAAGATTTCCAGTCATCTGGATGTCACTAAAACAGTTGGCAAGTCTTATCTCAGCCATTGCTTAACCCAACCACAGCTTTTGACACAGTTTCCTTCTCTTTTCTTCTTGTGGCAAATTCTTCACTGGCCTTTCAGAGGATGTTCCTAACTGATTCTTCTTTTTCCTCTCTGGCCTCTTTGCAGACACTTTGCTGGTTTCTCCAGGTGTCCTTAACTCATCAACATTGTAGGATCCTAAAAGTTAGTCCTGGAGTCTTGTTTTTGTTATGTTTTGTTTTTAACTAGAGCAGTGATTCTCAATGGGAGAAAATTGTGCTTCCATGAGACATTGGCAATATCTGATTACATTTTGGATTGCCACAACTAGGGGTTGCTACTAAAATATTGTGGGTAGAAGCCAGGGATGCTGCTAAAATCCCACGATAAACAGGACACCCTTGCAAAACAAAGCATTATCTAGCTAGCCATATCAATATTGTCAAAGTTGAGAAATCCTGACCTAGACTCACTCACTTGGGATCTCATTCAATCACATGGTTTTAAATACTATTTAAAGGCTGATGACTCCAAAATTTAAATATCCCTTGTACTCTAACTTATAAATCTGCTGTCCATTCTCTGCCACTTATTAGATGCCTAATAAGTATCCAAGCCTAATATGTACAAAAAGAATTTGATTCCCTCTAAACACATCCCACCCAAAGCCTTCCCAATTTTAGTAAAAGACAATATACTTTACAGACAAAAAGAAAAAAGCCATCCTTGATTTTTTTTCACTCAAATCCATGTGTTCCATCAGTGTTTCCTGTTTGTTCAGCCCTCAGAATCAAACCAGTTTTCATCTGGTCCAAGCCACTGTCATACCTTGTTTAGATTGTACCAGTATTCACCACCTGAGCTCCATGCTTTTGACCTCAAATATATTAATTGAAATGTCTCCTCCTATGTAAAAATTTCTAACCCACCTGGTACATTTTAACTCTTCTCAGCTTCTGAGACTTCTGCCATGCTTTTATTTACTCATTTATAATGCAACATAGACATGACTTATTTTTTATATTCATTTATTGAGGGATGATTCATATTAATTTATCTGGATGTAACAGAATGCCCAATATGTAGCATGTGATTAATAAGTTAGTATTTTCTCAACAGTGAATATGAAGATAAACTCTGCATCGTAGGAAAAAAAAATAAAAGCTATACAACATAAAATTAAAGTTTAAAGTCAGAGTAAGACCCTTCTATTTAGAAAGTGATACACCAAAAATTAAAAATATTAATTTATTATATTGGGTGAAATTATGGTAAGTTGAATTCAGTAGTTACATCTATATATAGGGGAAAAATCACCCTATATATTGTTCTAATTTATTTTAATAGTCTGTTATCAGCAACAAAATATTTTAGAGGCTTTGGATATGTGTAGATGCACTAAACAACATAAAAGTTATAAAGGTTTATTTGTGCTTACCAGTTAAAGCTGATCATGTGTGACTTTAATTAAAAGTGGGAAAATGTGTTTTCTTAATGCTGCAGGGTAATTGGAAAAGATAAAAAGAAAGTTTGATAATGAAATGTGCCCTTTCTCTTACCCAGAGACAAATGCAATATATTATGAATCATATTTTTAATAAGTTTAATTCATTTGAATAGAAATACAGCCTCAGTGCTTCTTCAGTTCCTTGATTACTATTACCTTATGTCCTATTGAATATATTATATTCTGATATGAGTAATTATTTCTATTACTTGTGTAATAGCTGCTTTAATTCACAATTAGTTTATTTTTCAAAAAAATGCAGCTAAAATTCTTCATAATCATTCATTTAAAAAGTATACCATTTGACATCTGTTCCTCTGGCAAGCTGCTAAGCTCTAAGCTTTATTTATACAAACATATTTAGATTTTATAGACTTAATAAAAGAAACACATATTAAAAGATTGATTATAGGTAGAAAGCAGTTTAGAGGCAAATGATATTTAAAGACATCATGTTGAATTATTTCTATTCAAAGTAAACAGATCCATCATCAAAATGCAATAAATTGGCACGGCCACTTATGGGTATTTTATTATTTAAATGTACGTCTTCACTGGATCTGCAAATACTAAGAATATAATTTTTGTTTTTTTCATGCATTCTATTCTTCCTGAGGTACCTGACTTAGAAAGTGTTA
This sequence comes from Ursus maritimus, assembly GCF_017311325.1. Lineage (NCBI taxonomy): Eukaryota > Metazoa > Chordata > Mammalia > Carnivora > Ursidae > Ursus > Ursus maritimus. The sequence continues at coordinate 23,815,641 of NW_024426552.1, forward strand.
GAAATTTATTTTCACTTTCTTTTACCTGAGAAAGCATCAGATAATAAATTTATTGATCATGGCCTCAAATTAAACTGAGTTTTATTACACGATTAGTTTCCTTGTGCTGCCATAACAAAATACCTCAAACTAAGTGTCTTAAAGCAGCAGAAATCTCCTCTCTCACAGGTCAGGAAGCCAGAAGTCGGAAATCAAAGTATCTGTAGTGATGGTTATCTGGAGGCTCAGAGGGTGACTCTGGTCCATGCCTCTCTTCAAGCTTCTGATGGTTTCCATCAATCCTTGGCATTCTAAAGTTCGTAGATCACTCCATTCTCTGCCTTCATTTTCCCATAGCCTTCTTCCCTGTGTGTGTGTGTTTCCAAAGCTCCCTGGTTACTGGTCAATTAGATTTAGGGCCTACTTTAAAGCAATATAAATTTATCTTGGGGCACATGGGTGGCTCAGCCAGTTGAGCATTGGACTCTTGGTTTTGGCTCAGGTCATGATCTCAGAGTCATAAAATGGAGCCCTGTGTCCAGCTCTGTGCTGGGTGGGAAGTCCGCTTGGGATTCTCTCTTCCTCTCCCTTTGCCCCTCCCCCGCCTCTTTCTCTCAAAACAAAACAAAACAAAACAAAACAAAACAAAACAAAAAACTTAAGTAATTACAACCACAAGGACTCTATTCCCAAAAAAGGTGACTTTCTGGGGTTCTGGTGGACATCAGTTTTGGGAAACCTTATTAGATATATGGAGACACTATTTAACCCAGAATAGTCTTCCTTCTACCCCAATTTCATGTCTATCCCACATGCAAAGTGGGCCTAACCCAACATCCCCCCAAATCTTAACCTATTCCAGCATTGATTCTAAGTCTACAGTCATTTTTCTGGAAGTTTAACACATGTTCATAGTCCAGTAGCTCTGTCATCTGTCATTTCCTGCCTGCAGAACCCCAGAATTTCAACAGCCTTCTTTCATTTTATTCCATCTCTGTTCCTTTCAGTCCAAACTGGTTGTTTTTTGTTTTATTCTGTTGTTTTGTTATAACATCATGAGTCACACTCCTAATCTCTCCAGTGGAACTTTGTCTAGCCACCCTCTAGGTATTCCCTGAAGCACAGACTTTCCCATCTTTTGCAATTTGGATAGACTGAGAATTTTGCAAATCATTGAGTTCCAATTCCTTTTTGATTAACAGTTTCTTCCTCAATTTAACCCTTTCTTTTTGCATTTTACTATAAGCAGCGAGGAGGAACCAAGTCACATCTTCCATACTTTGCTTGGAAATCTCAGCTAAAAATCCAAACTCATTGCTCTTAAGTTCTACTTTCCATCCATATCAGAACACAATTTAGGTGTTTTTTTTTTTGTCTTTTGTTTTTTGATTTTTGTTTTTTGTTTTTGCTATTTATTAAGAAGAGTCACTTTCTTTCAATGTCTATCAACATGCTTCTCATTTCCATATGAGACATCACCAGAAGCACCTTTAACATTTATACTTCTACCAACAGTCTGTCCATGATGGTATATGTATTAAAGACTGGATGCTTGTTCTGCAACTCTCCCCACTTTTTTTTTTTTTTGAACTTTCAGTAGGATGGCCTTTAATGTCTATATTTCTACCAACAGTCTCTTTAAGACAACATACGCTTTTTTATCATGAATCTCAGAACTCTTTCAGCCTTTACCCATTATCCCATTCCCAAATCACTTATAGCAGCACCCCAATTTTTGACACTCCAGTCAGTGTCTTCCAGAGAAACAGAACTAGTAAGATATAGATCTATAGATTTGGATTTGGACATGGATATGGATATAGATATACATAAAGAAATTTAAGGAATTGGCTCACAAAATTGTGGGGACTGGAAAGTCTGAAATCTGTTGGGCAGACCAGCAGCCTGGAAACTCAGGCAAGAATTAATGATACAGTCTTGAGACAGGGTATCTTCTGCTCTGGGAAACCACATTTCTTGCTCTTAAGGCCTTCAACTGATTTGAGGAAGCCTACCCACATTATGGAGGTTAACCTATCTTACTTAAAGTCAAGTGATTGTAGATGCTAACCATATGTTTGGGGAAAATCTCAGCTTTCCTCCTGTGTCTCTCCTTTATTCTTCTGCTACTGACACACCCACAACACTTCTGACACCAAATGTGTGTGGGGTTTCCTTCGCCAAGCAATTCTCTGCAACACCAGCTGGGTGTCCTACAATTTAACACTATTGTGACAGTCTTTACCTGGTGATAGTGTCAGATCCCACAGATTAAGGAATTAAACCCACAAGGGGGCTCCCACCCCATTTTAGATATCAGTCTCAAGTACAGTTCATACCCTGTGCTTCTGACCAGCTGGCTATATATCTGAGGTTCCCATGAGCCACTCCTCAGGTTCAAGTAATTTGCTAGCGCAGCTCACAGTATTTAGGGATACACTTATATTTACCTGTTTATTAAAGCATATGATAAAGGATACGGATGAAGAGCCCCATGAAGTGATACACAGGGCAAAGTCTGGGAGGGTTCCAAGCTCTGGAGCTTCTGTCCCTGTGGAGTTGCAGTACATCACCCTTCTGGTATGTGAATGTGTTTACCAACCTGGAAAACAGTTTTTGGATTTTTATGGAGGCTTTATTATGCTGGCCTAATTGATCATTACCTCCATTTCTAGCCCTTCTACCTTCTCAAGACAATAGGGATGGGGCTAAAAATTCCAAGCTTCTAATCATGGCTTGGTCTTTCCAGGGACCAGCCCTCATTCAGGAGCCATCCTGGAGCCCAACTATAGTGCCTCATTAGAACGGAGACACTCCTATCATCCAGGGAATTACAAGGAGTTTAGGAGTCCTGGGTCAAGAACCAGGTCAAACACCAAACATTAGAATAAAAGACGCTCCTAGTCCTCTCATTGCTTAGGAAATTATAAGAGGTCCAAGAGCCCTGTGCCAGGAACTGGGGGGCAGAGACCAATATATACTTTCTGTTATCTCACACCACACCTACAAAAAATCTTTACAGCAGCACCTAGATTAGTGGTTGAGTAAATGACTAAGTACTCTAGTCTAGCCAGGTCGACACATAGAATTAGCCATTACACGTGATATGCAACTTTTGTTGTTTTTCAATGTATACATTAAAGCTTTATTGTAAAACTATTTCATGTTCAAATAAGTTTTTGAGAAAAAAACACATTTTTGTATGCTACTCATATTGAGGCAAATTTTTAAAATGTTATAAAATTAAAGCTAACGACACAGAATGTATTCACTGTTGTGTCTAAAATTAAAGTTATTTGTAACACCACATTCTTTTGTCACCTACACCACGACTTTGCATTGCATTTTAAACTTAATTTAGTTTAAACTTAAACTAAATGAAGCCTAAGAATTTTATAAAATGCATTTTGTCCGTAACTTTTATGTTGTTAATGGTCCCAATTTCTGTTTTGCTAAAATAATCTTTCTTTTGTTTTAAGATTCTAGCTAGCCCTAAGGTATTTCAATTATTCTGTTTACAAAATAGACTTATGAGGGGCTTACAATGACAAACACTGGAAGACTGATGAGTGGTTCTATAATTACTTGCTCTACATACATATTCTAACTATCCTGTCTAGGTATCCTAGGGGTAAAATAGCATTATATTTTCTGGATCTATAAAATTATGGAAGTTTTAATTTAAAATTGAGCTAGTCAACTAGGAAAACACTTGGTAATAGGAAGTTATTCTCTTACTTCATAGATTTAAGGACACTCATTATTTTACTTAATACATGTTCATTTGCAAATATAACTTACAAAAAAAGCAATTTAGCATGCCTGAGTTTATGTATGCATTCCAAAAGAAATATATGGTTTGAATCATTTTACAAAGTGCAAATAAGTGCACAATAAATGGATTTCCTTTTGACCTTGTTACTTTTCTAATTATTGTACCTGAATTGGTCATCCAGGAAGTAAATGATAATCATTTTGCAGACCAGGTGCCTCCATGCATTACATGAACTGCTTACTGCTTGGCAAGTAAAAGAGATGGGATGTGCAGCAGGGAGAGTTTCTAGCAGCATGGCTGGACAGGGACATAACAGCAGCATATTGTTGCATTTTAAATCATATGATGAGAAAATAAACATAAACATAATAAATAAACATAAAGAATCACTAGACCTCTGGATAAATACTCAAGAAGTCTCATTATTATTTTGTTCCTTGTGAGTGACTCCGATGATATTATAATGCTTATATCAATATTTTGCTATTAATAACTTCCATATATTTATGTGGTCTCCTATCAGGAACTAAAACATTCATAAACAGCAAACATTTATTAAATCCTTTCTAATGTCCTCAAGATGATGTTAACTCTTATTACAGATATAGAAACAAGGCTTTTGAGTTAAGTGAGGGGGAAGTTCATCCTAGTAGTTGTCTCAGTAGTCTCCATGGGAAAAAGAAAACAAGACAAAATGTCTGATTCGCCTGGGAAGTCCACTTGACTTAGAATCTTTTTCATTTGGGACAAGTTAACTCACTCCCTTACCTGTTTCTAAACTGTAATATGGGAATAATAATAATATCTATTCTTAAGAAATAAAAATGAAATTATTAAGATAATATACATGAAACACTCATAATATTGTCTAGCATGAAATACTCAGTAGATATTAGCTTCTAAATTTCAACATTCAGAAAAGTTATACATATATATTTGTTGTTGTTTGTTTTTTGTTAAAGAAATCTATCTCATCTTCCTCAAACTTTTTCTCCAAACATCTTCTCATTGTTTTCCTCCTTGTAATGCAGGGTAGTTGGAAGAAATGCAGGCAGGGACAATGGAGCCCTTGCCTTAAGAGGAAACCACTCTTAAAAGGATTTTACACCACCCTGGAAGGAGCCCTCCACCTTTTCCCACCTGATAGGTAGATGACCACCTGATTAAATGACAGACTAATGGAGGGTTAATCAGATTAAAACAGCCCTCCATCAAGCCCATAAATACCCCTAGACTTAGAAATTCCGGTGACAACCCTCTAGGGTCCCCTCCCTCTTCAGGAGCTTTGTATTATTGCTCAAAAAACTTGGCTGCCCACCACTCTTTGTCTGGTCCGCCTCTTCATTCTTTGAAGTGGTGTGCCCAAGAACGGCGGGCTCTAAAGGAAAAGAACTCCTGTAACACTTCTCAATATCATCCACAATATAAATATACTAATGATTTAAAAATAAATTTGCAGACAGATTCAACCAATCTGTAATATTAACTGATAAATATTAACAAATGGCGTTTCCACTCATGGAGATATAATGTGCTTCATTTTTGTGCCAGGAATATTTCTAAAATTAAAAACGAATAGGCTTAAGAGTAGAGTGGTGTAGAGAGAAGCAAAAGGAATGCATATACCTTTGAACTAGTCCTAGCATGAAATTCGCGTGAGCCTCAAAGAAGTTGCATGCTCAGATCCACCCTGCAGGATGTACAGCAAGAGAACAGCTGGTCACCCACAAGGACTGAAATTGACAACCAACTGAGCAACATAATTCAGGCAATATGCAAAGGGAATCCTGATTAAAACTCACTTTATAGTTTCAGAATGATTGCAAATACTACTCTATGGAAAGGGAAAAAAAAATCTGATTTTCCTAACTAGACTTTCAAAATAATTTCATAATTATACATTTACTCATTTACTTACTGTACTAATAGGAGGGACATGTCCTAGATACAACATTTAAATATTTATAGATTACCTAACAAATATAAAAATAGTTAAAAGTAAAGTTAAATTAGACACACTTTTTTCAAAGTCTAGAGAGAAATTTCACATTTTGACTTTCAGGTAGCTCTGGGTTTCGAGATGTTTACCAAACGTTTCGACTCCTAGCCTTAAAAATAATGAAAATTTCTATATTTATCATTCAGTAGATAACTAGCTGCCTTTTTTATTACTCAAATTGTCTGGGTGATCCATGTGATAAAATACCTTGTTGACTAGTTGTTTTTCTTTTCAATTGATTGTGTTGGTGCTGTCGAGTCTTCAGTCAGCAAAATATATGGAGAAGCATGAGGACCTCTTTGTAAACTCTGATTTCTAACCAAGGGTCTTGTATAAAAAGAAATCTCAATACCCATTTGTTATCCATAATATGGTTAGTCCAAACTGCATTTCCAAGATGTCATTTCAGCTCTATGTAAAGCAAAATATTTAATTAATTACGTATAAAAGTTTCTTTTCCCATATGGATATCCCTCATTTAAGGACTGAAGGTGTACGCTGAAACTTCACCTTGTGTTTTGTAATCACCAAAAACTTTCAAGTACACGATCTACATTTGTGGAAAGAATGACCTGTGTCCGTGCCTTCTGAAACAGATGTCAGAAAACACTTCCTAGCCTTCTCTTGTTGCTAGATCATAAGCATGTGGCTTGGCTCCTTTTATCAGGCTGGTGGGTGGGATTTTGTGGCAGAAGTAAGAGGAATTCCTTCCAGCAAGGGTGGGGTCAGTCAGTGGGCAGAGGCAGAACTGGTACTATTTGGTCCCCCGCCTGAGTGCTGCTCTCAGTAGTTGCGGCAAAAATGGTTTTGGGGTTGCAATGGAGTATTGGGGCAGGGTTAAGGCTTAATCTCAGGTCTTCCTAGAAATAAGCTAGACTACGTAATATCTTTCAATGTTTGTTTTTTATGTTAAACTAGATCAGACCTTTTTTCTTGAAACTAAGCACTGGATACAGTAAACTGACTTGGAGTCATCAAATAAACCATTCTCATCGTACCTGGCAAAAGGTAATGTTCAGAAACTGATTTTATTTTTCCAGGTTTCACAGCCAGGTAAGAATAAAATTAGGATTAGAGCCCATGGTTTTCAAATGTAAACATTATGCACACCTGGTTTTGTTTTTTAATCCCGACTCTTTTAAATATCTGAATATCTGGGTATTTTAGTTAATACTCCAAAGAAAAACAGCTGTCTGATTCTGCTTATTTTGTCTTATCAACATAGCTAAAATTGATCAAAAAATAAATTTTTGGGGGGGTTATAGTGACAGAGAAAGAAACCTACCACATCTTATGCCAATGAAAGCTCCTCAGATTTCTAATCATCTGTTACCAAAAGAACTGGCTAGGTTTGCTTAACTATCAATTCAATAGACAGATAAGGGCCAAAGCAAGAGGGGGAGTGCTATCTACTTTCCATTACTCTCTGGGCCTTTTAAAAACTATTATAGTAAAACGATCCAAAAAAATGTTTCCTTTGGGTCCACAGTTACTACACTTTAAAGCTATTATTTCTTTAAAGAGAAATGATAAACTGCAAGAAATTATTTATAGGCTCAGATCGTCCTTCTCTATAATATGTGACTTGCTCCCCTGACCTGAAGGTCGGTTGTCTTGGGTCTTTTTAAAGCTATGGATGAATGAATTTTTGAGCTAAGAATCATATTATGGTAAGCATCTTTCTCCTTGAATACTTTTCATTCAGCTCTCAGCTCTCTAAATCAGGATATATTAGATTAGAAACGCTTTAGAAATTCTCAAAGGTTATAACTGCATATGTGAAGAAAAATGATCTTAAAGATAGCTAAGGACCAAGCCACATATCAAAACTAACACTTGCACCGCTCTGAGAAGCAAAATGGCTGCCCCCGCACTCTATAGAGCAAGTAATATAACTCACAGGGGAGACACGATTAAAGAAATCACATATATCATGAGCATAGAAGTCCAAAATGTCCTTTTAGGGTTGCCCAGAAGTATATATTGTAGGAATTTATTCTTGAGATTTAAGTCACAGAAAATGTAGATTTTACCTCTTAAATTTAAAAAGCATAGTACATAATATTTACACATTTATAATACCCATGTTTGTTCATTTATTTTTTTTAAATTATTTCTTTTACAAATATTTATCACAGCATTAATGCTCAAATTGCTATGTTAGTGGCAAGGGCATCTAGGTGAAATGATATCGACAAGGATCTATCACTTACGGATCTTATATTCCAGTGAGGAAGAGAAAAAAATTGGAAAGGAGTAATTATTATGCTAAATTTTCAGAAAAAAGTAACAGAGACATGCATACAAGGACATCTAATATAGGCTATTGTACTCAAGAAAAGCTTCAAATTAGTTATAATATTTGAACTACGACCTATGTCATGAGTCCGATTTTGCTAGATGAAAAAACACGAAAAATGTTTCAGGAAAAAAATACATTCAAATTGGACTTGACCTTAGGCAAGTCTTGAAATTTGGTAATCAATTTTATAACATGCCAAATTGCATGGCTTTTGTCTGCCTTGGTTCATTTCCTATCATTTATTTTATTGTAGAGACCCAATTTGTATTATACCTTTCAATATTTCTGTAATCCTGCCACTCTTCCCTTCGCAATGCCATTGCTTTAATTAAGACTTTATGATTTCCTGTTGGGATTACTACATCAACCTTCTTTCTAACTGTTCTCTCTAGCCTAGGCTATCAGTTCCCAGTTCCCTACTCTCTTCATCCTAGACTTAGTGCTCACACTGAAGCTAGTGACAATATTTTAAAAATTCATGTAATCAATATCCTCCATTTCTTAAAATCCCTTATTGTCAATCCATTAAAAGTATTTGGTTAGAATTTAAAGACCTTAGTACAAAGCTCTTGGCCATGTGTTGTGACCACCAAAATGCTTTGAACACCTTTTCTACATTTGAGAAAATAGCAAGTCTCTTTATGATGTGGACTTTTCTGCCTTCTTATCTAGTACTATCTTAGAAACTCCCTCTTTGTTCACCCATAAAGAAGCAATTTTAGTAACACTTGACATGCTGTGCTTGCTTGGAGGGTTTCCTATGGACTACATTTCCTTGTATCCACCCTCCTCCCGTCTCTTCCTAAAAATTTTTTCTGTGCCTATTTATATTTAGTTGGTATTTACTCCGCTAACTGTAGATATATTTATTTGCCCTGTCTCTGTACTATGCCATGATCCTGCTCATTTCATTCTTTTTCATAGTATTTATATATGTCTCTGCCAGTTCAAACCGTGTTCATTGAGCCGAGAACTATTCTCTTCTTCATATTTGTATCCTGGCATGGAGAAGTCTATAGAAGTGTAGGCTCCCAATAAATAATGGTAAAATGAATGCCTTGAATATTTCACATTGTCTCAATTATTTTTTTAAGTGAAGACTATGAATTCTAAAGAAAATATTTCAAATTTTCAAAGATAACTTTGTTTTGACTACCATAATTATTTAAAATTAAAATGATACATACTATAAGATATATATTTTATTCTTACAGTGATTTTTAATGATGTCACCAAATATACACACACTTTCCCAATGAGTAGGAGTTTATTTTTAATTTGTGTATTGAACTTCTGAAATATCATTTGAAACAAACCAAAATGCATGGAATACTGTTCACAAATATGATTCAAGCATATCAGCTTATAGGCCATGCTCAGCATGTACACAACTAAATTGTTAAATAATTTATACCAGCAGCTAGGTAGTGAAAATAACTAGGAAATGAAAACTTTTTTCCCATTCAGATTGTATCTACTGAGGCAGAGAAAAGAACTGTTGATGCAAGGATCTGGTAATGCATCCTTTTCCACTTATAATTCCTTCCTTCTACCCCCCACATTTTTTTCTATTTCTTTCTTAGTTCTTGCTTCTAAATGCAAGACAAATCCATCTTTAAAACAGTGGCTGGAACTTTTACAATCTTAGAAATATTTTGTAAAATATAAAACCAATTCCTATATATGTATCTATAAATCTATATTATATCTATATGTATATGTACACATGAATACATATATAATATTTATATAATATAGATATTTCATGAAACCAGAAGGTATCTCACCTGTAATTTGTTCATACTCTTTAGCTATAGTACTTTTGGCACAAATCATATAATCAGAATTTGTTAGGCTCATAAACATGCTTCAGACTAAATTAGAACTATCTATTTTTAATTCTGGTTTGAAGGATTCTGATCCCTTTCCCAAGCTCTGTTCAGAAAATACTTATTCACTTGATATTCAGAAAATCTCTGGGCAAGTTGGTCTGTCTTCAGTTAGTACATCAATGTGAAGATCGCTAAAGAAAGTATTGTGGGAAAAATTAAAAATAAATGGTAAATTTCTGTTTTTAAGCACAATGGAGTAATTGGGTCTAAACTTAAACTCGATCTACTGAAAACCAAACAAAAACACCAGAACAAATATATAAAAAAAATAGTTTTTAAGTTTTCAGACATTGGATAGCAGGTAGTACAGGTCTGTGGTCCCCAAGAGAAGGAAAATGAGTTAGGGAGGTATGCAACTTCATTGGATGCCTGCCTGCAGATACATTTTGGATCCCAGACCACGGAGGGTGACCCTAAACAAAGCCTAGCATCTCTTTAATTGAAATGTCAGAGATGAAAGTTCAGCAAGACTGAAGTGTCCGAATGTTGAAAGAGAAGTTCTGGAAAGGAGGGAACCACACAAAAAGTGAGCTTCAGGTATCTGCACATAGGTCCCCTTGTGTCTTTTGTTGATCATTAAGCTCTGTGTCTATAAGATAGAATTCCATAAGGCCAGGCAAAAATGACAGAGAACTCCAAGATGAACAATTTTCCAGGTGTCGTAGAGAGCGTTGGAGACATCCAAGATGATCGTCCAAAATCCAATATCCAAAACCAACTCAATTTCTGACTTCTATCCTTTGTCAAACCCTGTTTCGCTTGGTCTTTTAAAACATTGCAAAATGTTTATTTGACATTTCCACTTGAATGCACAACAATCTCAGACTTGGGAATAACAACAAACAAAGTCATGATCTATACTTCTCCTTTCAAATTTCTCTTTCTCTTCTCAGTTAATGGAAACTTTATCTTTCAGTTTTTCAGACCCAGAACCATGACTCATTCTTATCTCCTTCTTTTCCTTTTTCTTCCATAGCTCACATGCTCTCTATTAGCAAATCCTCTAGGTTCTAGTTTCAAGATATGTCCAAAGTCCAATTTATTTCCATCATCTCCATTCTTCCTACCCTGGCCCAAGCACAATAATCCCTTCACTGGATTACTGCCAAAGCCTCCTGGATGGTCTCCCTTCATTCACCTTCAATCTCATAAAGCCTACTCTTCAGGGGAGCAGGTAGTAAGATCCTATTAAATTGTCAGTCAAAACACATCACTCTTCTGCTCAAAACCAGCTAACAGCTTCCATTTCACTCAGTGTAAAAACTGAATTTCTGACCATGGCTCACAGTCTTTCACTATTATATTCCCTGTTAAGTCTGTGATCTTATATCCCAATACTCTCTCCTTTGCTCACTCTGTACCAGCCTCACAGGCTCTTGGACCTGTCAGTATGTCTTGAATGTGTTACGCTTACTTTCACCTCACAGAATTTTTCTGTTATTCCCTGTGTCTGGAAATCTTTCCTTAGATATCTGCCTGTTCAATTTGCTTTTTGAGTTCTCTGCTGAAATGGGATTTTATCAGTGTTGTTTTTTGATGACCTTTTATAAAATAATCTCCAATCTCAGCTACTCTCTATTGGTCTCACTATTCTGTATTTTCTTTATATATATTTTTACAAATATAGTCTGTAATTGTACTAGAATATAACCTTGAGAATAAAGAGTTTGTTTGTTTGCTGCTATAAAGTAACTAGGAAAATGCCAGTCACACATTTGGTGCTTTATAATGAAGGACTAGAGTTTCCACATACCAGGTGAACCATATATCTACATCTATTTATCTAATTGCTTGACTCCAAACTTTGTTGTTAAATCTACTTAAAATTCCTAGCCTTCATGGAAGGAAATAGGAAGAAAAGATACTGGATCCTTTTGATCTGTATTCCTTTCTTACTTTTGTTTCTTCGATTTCTCCTTTCCTGAAAACGTTGCCAATTCCAAGATAAGTTTTTTTTTTCTTCCAATCAGCAAACTCCATGGTATATTCCATATTGTGTTGTATCTTTAATCAATAACAAGCCATGAACTTGATGGATAATATCTTCTAGCTTTTGCTCAATGCCTTTATACAAGTTGCAATGCTTATATAGTTTGACTACAAAGACAATATCAATATAATCAGTAGAATTTCATTAAACAAGGAACAATAATAAAAAGTAAAATTTTTGTTGGCTCATTTTTCATCCCTCCATTCATTAAATATTGTCTGAGCCCTCCTGTGTGTTAGACCCTATGTAGGGTACTGGGATACAGCATAAAACGAAAGAAATGTGTGCCTTGCATGAAACATAGAGTCTTCTGAGGATGAAAGATATTAGATCAAAAAACACAGAAAAAGAAATTGTTAAGTAATTATGCAGAAAAGTGCAGAGGGTCCTATGAAAATATAGAGGATCCATAGTGACATGGAATAAATGCAGAATATGAGACACTCTCACATGTGTGTGACGAAGGCACAAGTAAGTGTGTCAGGATGACACATTTGAACTATATGATTTGGTACATGACAAAGCTGGGGAAGTTAAAACTGTGATTTCAAAATAAAATAATTTCTTCACAACTTGTGATCAAGAAATCTATCAATGGAGCAACCAGAATGGCAGTGTTGTCAAATTATATAAAAGAGCCGTAACTGAAATTTATATTTTTTATAAGTAATCACAGGAAACACAACTTATAGTCAATTATGTTAACACATTTTTTCCCACTAGAAAATATACTATGAAAGTATTTTGAAGGTTCAGTATCAAGTAGATCGTTTGTCAGTGTTTTTACGCCACAGAATAAATCTTATCTTTGCCAGACAAGAATAAATGCGCTAGTTCTTTTGTATTTTGACTTTTAAGTTTGTGCCAGAAGTGGCACTGAAATCAACTTCTGACTAGAGGAGATAAAATAAACTCTCCAAAGAGCTGAGCCTGTCAAAGTAGATGAAAAAAACATCTCTCTCGGATGCTCAAATAATGGATGCTGCGTACATAAGTAAAATTCAAGAGAAACTTCAGTTCTTCTCACATTTAAATTACGTTTTCTTGTTCAAGCCTATGCTGGATTTCAGCATCTTTACTTAGTCACCCTAGACAGAAAAATGTATTTGGATCTATAAATATTAGAGTTTTCATTGATGTGACACTGAATTTCTTTTCACCATAATGAGGCAGATTCTGGTAGAAAAGAAATGAATGAAGAATACTCAGGACTTGGTTGCTAAGGAAACTAGCAATATCTTTTCCTCATGATTAGACATTGAAGTAACTGATTTTCATTTTCTTCTCTTTCTTTCTTTCTTTTTTTTTAGTGCAGAGAAATGTATCCTGATTTTTTTTTTTAACTTCTAAACTAATAATCTGCACTGTTTTCCTTTTGCATTCAATTCTGTTTGTTTTATCCCAGGAGTCTCTGAATTACTATCAGTTACAGATTAAATCAACTTGAAACCCTTTTGCTAGTCAGTTGTATGAAAAATAAAAACTCCGGATTGTCATCTAACCCAAAGTTGATCTGAAAATTGCTGTTTTAAGAGACGACATGAAAATCTTTGCCTTCAAGGGAGTAGTTTCTGTTTATTGTAACTAATCAGTGTGTGTCTGTGTAGGCTTGCACATGGGTGTATACAGTGTCTGTGACAAGGTGCATTTCGGGAAAGATGCACTTTTACAAAGAATTAAACTGACATGTCAGTAATTTCCAGATCTCTGAACACCAATATAAAAAATCCTCAAAACTCTATTATTAAAGCATTGTTACCAGAAACAGAAAGAAGGGCCTTCCCTACACATAGGATAATCCAGTACTACCTTTTCGAATAGATGTTAATGTAAAATAATTTGTATCAGTTAAATTTTTAACACATTGAACATTTGGTATTTAATCTTTGAAATGTGTAACGTCAATGGTACAGACTCTTGGAAGCTGAAAATTTCGTCAACAAATTTGAAAGTATTTTTTTTCCTCCATAAATATTTCTCTGTGGATTCAGCACATCTTCCTGCACAAAAAATAGCAACTTCACTTGTTCTCATCTAGTAATTTTTTTCCCTATGTGGTCACACATCTTCAAACCTATCCTAGGGTATGTACTACAAAATTTATTTGGCTACGTTTTTTTATGTGAATCTGGACATGTTTAGAATAATTTCCAAGCATAAACAAACTTCTAGTTAATGCATTCTTCATTTACTGCCTACAAATGTAATACACATTTTGGTTAGAATAATGGTAAAAGAATTAAAGTGGAATAAAATAGAAAGTTGTATTCTCATTTTATTCTTTCTTTTTATTTTATATTAAATTTTTCATTGTAATACTTATATGTGAAAGACACTAAATAATATGACTTTAAAAAGCACTGTTTCTCATTCCACCTGCTCTATCCTTAATCCTATTCCCAAGAAACAAACTCGTATTAGTTTCTTCTTTTAGTTGGAATGCCACCAGTTCTGGTTGGACTGAATCTACAACTCATTTCAAATTTCATCTCAGCCTGAGAGTTGGTACAAGCAGCTGTGTAGTGGGCAAAAGAGAATCAAGAGTATTCCTGTTCCTTATCTCAGTGACAAGAATAATCAGCCAGTCTAGAAACTTGAGACCTACCCCAAATCCTACTCTTCCTCACACCTCATGTCCAGTGCACCAACCACTCAATTCCACTGTACTCAAACCCATTCTTCCTTTTTCCACTCCTATGACCAATGTCAGAGATTGAAAATTCATTCTCTCCGCCCTAGATTATTACAACAGTCACCTATTATCCATCATCTGGCTTCTTATCTAGACTACCTTCTGAGTAATCTATCTACAGTAAAAATCCATGTAGCAACTGGTTTATTTTACTTGTCCACATTATTTACATAATATTTCCAAAACTGTTGTTCAGTCTGTGGTAAAAAGGAGAAATACGATTTTTCAAATAAGCATAAATATATCAAGTTGACTATAGTTAAACATTTTTCTTTTTCATACATAGCAAGCTTTCTTGGCATCTTTAATACCTTGAAATACCTGGGAAATCTCTTAGAAACTATGCAGTGTTTCCCCTTCATCTTTGAGGAAGTAACACTCTTCCATCTTATAGTTTATATATAATTCCATTCAATAGGAGATTTCTGCATCTTAGAGTTGGCGTGGGGAGGAATCTACTCTACAAAAAAATGTCCTATCCCTAGTGACCCATCTGTATCCAGACTGTAATGTACCTCTCCAGCTCCATCTTTTCCAATTTTCTACATTGCGTTCTCACACTTAAAGCTTTAGTTTTTTTAAATAGAAGTTGTCTTATTAATAGAGTTAATTAATTTTACACAGTTACCTCATGCCTGGGAGCCTTTATTTATTGTTGTAAAATGTCGTAAAGATGGAAAGGGATGAAAAGAGGGAGAGCAGGAGGGAAGGAAAGAGAGAAAGACTGTTAAAGTTATATTAAATTTACAGCATATATTTTTGCAACATAAATCTTAACAGCACATTTTCCAGCCATGTCATCTTGAACTCAGATTGTGATCATTGCATTCCATCAATGCTGAGTGCAATCCACCAATGCTGAGCCACTTCTGGAAAGGAAAAGCAAGGGGTCCATTGACAGATTCAGTAAAGCAGTCCCATTTTCACAATGACTGTCCATCCCTTGTCCAGCATGGCTTAATATCTACCCAGTAGATCATGTTGTCACCACACTACTGCATGGATGAAAGGAAAGAGAGGACATCAATGGTTGCTGAGTGTTACGGGGTCTCAAAGACTTCACAACAGAAAAAGCCAGCCATCACTGGAGAGAAGTCTGACACTGATAAGCACCTGCAGCAGGGGTTGGGGTGACTTTCCTGTGTTCCAATGGTAGGTTAGAGAAGGCACAGGGTAAATGATGCCTGCAGCTGTCCCTGCAATCTTCTGGTGCTATAGACCAGTGGCAGTAATGTAGCTGGAATATGGATGGAACAGAGCTGAATCACAGCTCACACATGTGGCTCAAGTCTAAGAGTCAGGAGTGGACCACCGGTAGTCCAGAATCCTGAACATCCTTTTCTTTCTTTCTTTCTTTCTTTCTTTCTTTCTTTCTTTCTTTCTTTCTTTCTTTCTTTCTTTCTTCTCTTTCTTTCTTTCTTTCTTTCTTTCTTTCTTTCTTTCTTTCAAGATTTTATTTATTTATTTCACAGAAAGAGTGAGAGAGCACAAGCAGGGGGAGCATTAGAAGGAGAGGGAAAAGCAGGGAGTCCGATGCAGGGCTTGATCCCAGGACCCTGGGATCATGACCTGAACTAAAGGCAGACGTTTAACCATCTGAGTCACCCAGGCGTCCCATCCTTTTGCTTCTGATTTGTGTGAGTCTCTCCAAATCACCAGGACAGTGCCATTCCAGTGATCCAATGTCATGCAAGCCCACAGAAGTACCTTACTGACCACACTGGTCACATTGACATAAGTCTCAGTGTTGCTTTAGTCAATCATGTATGTATTAGAGGGCTAGGGTTTGAGAAAGGGGTCAGAGGATATCCTCCTTGGGGCCCAAGGCAAATGGATGTGGGCCCTAGTCCTGGCTAAATCATCCTTCCTGGGTCTCAGCAGTTCCCAGGCACTAGAAGTGGACTGAAATTTTAAGAAAGGTATTTCAAAAGGCTGATGTTCTGAACAACAAGCCCAGGTACTGTTTGGGACTCATTGGGGCATTGTGGTTGAAAACTTATGACTTCTTTTTGTACTCAAACTAAAAAAAAAAAAAATTTTAATTGTTTATTTTCCTCTCTTTTTTGGTTGTTCTTTCTGAAATTCCTATTTGTTTGATTTGGAGAGCTAGAGTAATTCTCTTTTTTCCCTCTCCCCTCTATTAGCCATGTCTCGACCTTTTGCAATTTTTCTGGACAATTTCAAGGAATCTTAAAAAACTTTTGTTAGACTATATTGGTATTTTAGCCAACATTTTTTCACCTTTATTGTTCTGCTTGTTAAATCAGGAATTCCATGATGTCTATTCCCCTTCCCTATGAACTATTTGGGCTTTAGTACCATCTTTCATCTCCTTTATCTGCATTTTATCTCTAATGACTATCTAAAATTATTTTTTCTCAGATGTTATTAGTCATACATACTTTTCAAATATTTAACTACTCTGAATGGTTTCAAAACGCCTTATGTTCTCTTTATAGTTATTAGTTTTGATTAACTCTTTAATTGCGCTTGTTAAAAACTATCTCTTCCACTATATTTTTACCTTTAAATAAAAACATCTTAATGAGGTATAATACAGCTAGAGAAAAGTATATAAATCTTTAGTGTACAGCTCCATGTATTTACACAAAATCAATGCATTCGTTTCATGTCATACATAGATGGAAGACAAAGAGAGAAAAAGAACCCTAGTGTCACATATTTTTGCTTTTGTCTAAAATATATTAATAATATATGTTTAAAGACAAATTGGATAATGCACTTAAACAATTGTTATTTCAATCTTTTGAAATCCAAAGATAGACCTTTTTAAATTTTGATTAAATGTAGGATTTGTGAAAGATTGTCAGCTGAGTGCAGTGTTTTCTGTAGTCTTCAGCTGGAATTTCCTCATTGTTTCTAGTTTATAATTATAATATTCGGAAATACTACCTTCATTTATATCAGATTCCCTTGGGTCAGTCTTCCAGCTCTTAGGAGGATGTAAACTGCCAAAAGCAGACCCCAGTCAAAATGCATGTCATGATCTACTTGCCAAATGATAACACAACTCTTGGAGAGGGGGAGTAGGCTTATTACCTTGTTTCAAGCTACACTAAACCTCTTGAGATTTCTGCTGAGACAGGAGGACCAATAGAAGAATTCTATGCCCCAAAGATAACAAATTTTAATTCTCACTTTACACATTATTATGGTAGCTTTTCTTGAGAGCAATCTAAGATACTGGGTGTCATCTCCCAAAGATCTCTGAACTTACGGATAAGAATCCTCAATCTTGCAACTGTCATTTTATTTTTGTAATGTTTGACCATTGCTCACTGATATTAGCTCATTGCGAAAGACATCTACTCCATCACAGATAATGCAAATTCTTAACTGTTAGTCCAGGAGCCTGACCTAACCCAAGAAATCCTTCATGAACCTTAACTTCATCTGTGTATTTTGCCCTTCAGCAAACTAGCTAGCTTTTCTACTTATGTACTCACTGAAATAGAATCTTAGTTCTGACCAAAATTCTAAAATTCATTCTTTTGCTTTAGAAATATTATTTTTGCTTTCCTCAGAAGGAAGACTTTTTTAGGAATGCTCCATATACATTTTCTAGTCACTGCCACCTAAGAACTGTGTCTATTTTTTAAGCAGTGTTATCGAAGGTTGCTATACTTGTATTCTGCTTATTTTCTAACACTAGACTTAACAACCTTGTATTTGAACTCCTATCTTTGGTTATAAGACAAGAAATTTGAATTTCATTTGATGGCACATATATGAATGCAGTAAAACTACTCCTTCCTGAGGGTGAGAATGCAAATTAAGACAACTCATTGTGAGTGGCAAAGATCTAGACAGAGACCACTATACTTTTCGTAGTCTTCTTTATAATATAAGCTTATATTTTAAAGTTAAGTTTTTGACATTGTAAAGGTCATTAATATTTTTATATTATTATTATTTCATCAAAAGAAATATCTGTACTTTAAAAATTCAAGTTGCATAATTAATTTGGGATGACATCTCCAGTCCCTAGATCAAGCCTCTTTTTCCAATATTTCTCCTAAGAGACAAACACTTTCAAGATTTTAAGTCTTTCTTCTGTGATTTATCTACACATTTTTAAAGTAACATTCATATATCTTAATTTTTCAGTTTTAGACATTATGTATTGACTTATCTCTTTGGAAAAAGAACATTCTGTTCTCTTACATTTCTCCCTTATCTCCCTGCCCACCCCTAAGCATGGTTAGGTGTAACACCTTTTCATGTCACCATCCAATATAGTTTTTGTTCGTTTGTTTGTTAAATTAATAGTGTGTCTATATTGTTATAAACTCAAAGTAAATATAGCTGAACTATGTATGTACTATAATTACATTTATTCTTTTTTTGTTGTTTTCTGTAGAATTAAGAATAGTCTGTTTCACGTACTTAATGTTTAATTTCCTTCCTACCTGTCATCATATGCTTCATAATTCATTTATCTTTATATTCTACTAGAAGATTGAGGAAAGTCAAACACATCACATATTCCATCAGCTTCATTTGTATTTCTGTTTGGAATTACATTTCCACAAGTCCTTTGTCTTGGGCTTCAATCTGGGCCGGGCGTTCTCTAGCCCAGCTGCACCTGGTCATTCTGGGGATTTCCTAATCTAATTCCTGGGAATTTGCATCCAGTTCAGCTCTTTCTCTTCTAATTCCATGTCTTCCTTTTCTTCAGCTCAGTGCCTCAATTTGGTGGCTATTTGTGTCCCTTGGCTATTAGCGATTTTGCTATTAATTTTTAGTATGTTCTTTTCAAGCCCTCTCTTTTATTTTTCTCTAACTCCTATTAATTGGATGTTGAAATTCCAACATGGATAATATAGTCATTTCCTTTATTTTTCCACTTACGTGAGTATTCATACTTACTAGATTAGTTTCCTGGAATACGGTTCTCTTGAATATTAAATTGCCATCACATTTTCCCCCATTTCCAAATAATTGTATTCACCTTCTCCTCCACAAATATTCTTTCTTTTGTGTCTACTTGTTTCATCAAGGATGCAACCTCTCTTCTTTCACAGATTCGATGACTGCCCTCTTTTTGATATTACTATTTTCAGATGTTTCCAACAGCAAAACACTGAAAATCTAATTAAAAACTTTTTCTTCATGTTCAGGCTTATCTACTGCTGACCTCCGCTTAACTGGATTGGTTGAAAACCTAGTGGCCCCACTGTAGTAAATGGGGTAGGAAGTACTGATATTTCAGAATATCAGTATCTCTGAATCTCTTCTCAGGTTGGTCAATTTCATACACAGGAATCATTGAATTTCCTGCCCAGGGGTTATAAATATGGACTACAAGTACTCTACAACAATTGCAAGAGATTATAAGGCCTTAACACTTACTACAGGCACTTGTATGCATTCTCTTAGATTTTAGTTGTGGTACCTATTCTCTGCCCCCAGGGATTGATTTTATCTATCTATCTATCTATCTATCTATCTATCTATCTATCTATCTATCATCTATCTATCATCTATCTATCTATCTATCATCTATCTATGCCTCAAAACTAGAGAATGCCAGTTTCAACCTCTATAGGGTATAGGCTTGGGATAGGAAGGGGCTCAGAGCTGAAGAAGAAACCAGGAAATTTCACTGTACTTGTAGCCAACTAGATGTCTAGTACCCTCATTTCCTGAGGTTTTCCAACTTGCTTTCTTTTTAACTCAAACACCCTTACCACTCAGGCTTTATTTACAATTTTTTCTGGCCTGCTTAGTTGCTGCTTGTTCATCAGTGTTCCAGCTACCAAAATTTTAATGGCGTTCCTCATAGACTATATAAGCTCTTTTCCTATTCTCTTTGTCCTTGTGGAATCTTATTTTTGTTGGAGGATTTTGTGGGGTTCATTTTTTTAGTGATATTTTAGTGGAGATTAGGAAGGCATTGTAGATAAGTGCATGTGTTTTGCCTGTATATTTAACTATAAGTATTTCATTTTATAATGAGAAAATTAACTATTAGAAATTAAAACTGACCTGCTCAAGATCTTACAAATTTGGGCTGAGATTCAGTTTTGCATTTCATTTATCCTGTGTTGTTTCAATCTAAAAAATTATTTGTTTATTAGAACTGTATAAATTATTTTCATTCACAGTGCACACAAGATATGGTCCAAACCTCCTGGTCTCTGTTTTTTGTAAACCACTAGGACCTAAAAAGTCCTGAGTAGGATTACAGTGTTTTTATAATAGCTCCACTGAACTCCATGTTGCCTTCTCCATAAATGATACATTCTGAAGTTGTATAATATGGAGCCAGGACCTATATGTAACTAAAGAACCATAAAGCCAGACTAAAATTACTGGGTCCCTTCTTCATGCTTAAGATTGTTTCTCTCCCCATCAGTCATGCTTCAGATCTACTCCAAGCCCATTCTGGGGATCATGCCAACAGTGAGTTCCCAATAAGCAAGTTAAATTCCAGGATCCAAGAGTTCTTGTGTGCAGCTTGGAGTGGGAAAATGCCACCAGTGGGAATTTGTTGTAAAACTACTGTGTTATGGTAGACAACATCTACCATGATAGATACTTGCTTTCCTGATTATTCTAGTCTCCATGTTCTATTCTTAAGGAAAAAAAAAACTTAAGGTTTTAGAAAAAATTATTTTCTATTTACATATAAGTTATTTGTATTTGTCCTTCAAAAGTGAATTTCATATAATATTCAATGATGTTTTGTTCATTTTAGAGTGTGTTAATTGTGGCCAGAGACAAAGGAAGTGAACTGTGATGTAAAGAAGTTTAAAAATTACCTTTTCAGAATATTAGGTAATTTTAAAACATTCAATGTGAATAAGTGATTGGATTTCTGTAAATAAAAATAAGATGTAAAAAAGAGCAAAATGATGGTGAGCCTGAGCTGAAGATATTTCAATAATCAGAATGGAGGAAGAGTGTCGACCCTTCCTATCTCAAGTTGACTAGAGCAGAACCTGAGAAAAGGATTTTTGTTCAAGTGTCTTACCAATGGAGTGCT
Source organism: Ursus maritimus (assembly GCF_017311325.1). Classification (NCBI taxonomy): domain Eukaryota; kingdom Metazoa; phylum Chordata; class Mammalia; order Carnivora; family Ursidae; genus Ursus; species Ursus maritimus. The sequence continues at coordinate 23,837,279 of NW_024426552.1, forward strand.
CTCAGCAGAAGGGCTGTGAACAACACCAGGTTTAGACAAGTAAAGTACAATGAGCACAATGTCGTCTCAGGAGCCCAACTGTACCTCAATACAGTCCTACCTGGGACAGGAACCAGTCTCTTGTATCTCTGTACAAAGCAGGTCTACAGGAAGCTTGGGGATGGAGTGGGGAGGACTGTAGTTTTCCGGGCAAGCAGCTTTCATTTGGCCAAGGGGAATTTTCCTTAAAAGGGAGATGCTGTGAGTTGGTATAAGACAATTCTCACAGCAACGAGGAGATGGAGAGCGGGACAAAGGACGGATAGCAACCATTACACTTGCCATGTACTATATGTGCTACACGTCTGGATTTTAGCATATTGGCATGGGCGTACGGTGACAATACCTTATATTCACTGGGCTAGAGTAACTGTGTATAAGTAGACCCCAGATGCCAGCTATATACATATTACTTGTTACACACATGCTAGAGATTATAAAATTACACTTATTTCCCTAGCAACTTTCTAGCAAAACCAAAGCACTAGTAGGAAAAAGGCAGTAGGCCCTGCCTATTTAAAAAGAATGAAAGAGAGGCAAGAAAATAAAAAAGGAAGGAAGAAAGGGTAAAGACCTGCACAATTGTCACCAAAGAAACAAGCTTCTGGCAGCATGACTACAAATTCAAGTCTATTCATACAGATGATCTCTTCTGTTCAACCATCTTTCTTTCTACTCATGCTTATTGAACCTATACGAGGACAGCAAAGATCATTCAAATTCCGGGTACTATCCTTGGGGAAAATCCTTTTTCTCTTGTTACTTTAGATATGAGAAAAAAATTCAAAGTTGAGAATGATAGGACAGCTTTGAAAATTTCTCACAAAATGATGGAAATTTAAATTCATTTTATTACCTGTTCTGTGTATATTTGGGTAACATGGTCAGGAAGACTGTGGACGTGAACCCTAAACCATGACCACCTTATTTCACAGTTGATGAGAGCTTTCTGCCTAAGCAGTGCTAAGTTTTTGGTCAGAAAATTTCATGTACTTGGTAAAGTGTAAAGGAATCCTGGAAGAGGACTAGAGAACATATAATTGATACTTTTAGTGGAGTTAGCATATATTTCCTCCAATTGAAATCCAAATTAGTTATCATTTTAAGCAAGCCATCCATCATCATGATGAATGTGTATTTGAAGAGGGTGAAATGTCAGAAGATGCGTTTTCAGTCATATTGCATCCTGGTTCCATTTAAAAATATTTAAAGCTTCACTTTGTAAATTAAATATAAGTGCTGATATGTTCTCCTTGTAAAATGCAGAGCCCTTTCCTCCTCCTTCAAAGCAAATTGATGCATGACTGATCAAAGTTGTTGAAAGATGGAAAGATTATATAAGAATAACTATGGGCACTAAGCCCTTTCTTAATTTTTTTTCTGACCTAGAAATTACAAATATTCCTTAGAGTATGCAATGCTAGTTTCAGTAACTTTACAGAGCATTTGAAAGAACTTATTTTAAAAAATTGCCAGTGGAAATATTACTGAAACTATTTCAATCTTAAGTTAGAGTGATATATTGAAGAAAAGAATGCAAATGAATATTTGAAAGCCATACAAAGCATATTGGATGTATAATATTTTAAATATGAAGTAATTAATAATTATACATGTTTTAGTAACGGTAACTAATATTTAGTGCATACTAAGCACTCTTATAAAACTTTGGGTGCTTTGTATTATTTACTCATGACAGAAATTCTAAGTGGAAGGTAAGATTATTATCCTAATATCACAAATGAGTAAATTGAGGCACAGGGAAACTAGTGAATTTTGGAACTCATATTAACACCTAGAGGTCTAAATACAGATACAGCAGCACCAACCATAATGTTTCCACAGTATGTATTTCCATTTTATAAGTATTAATTTTATCATAACGTCAATGTTTATTTCAACTGTTTTAAGAAAGTGCATTCTTTTCATTCATAAGATGCTTTTAGATGTACATTTTTAAAAGTTATCTTCAAGTTCACGCTTTAGTATAAGGTATTACTTCTAATGAGTGGTAAGGTGTCTCCAGAAGAAAGGATCAGATAGGTAGCCACATGACCTTAACATCTAACAGTAAGAGATGGATTAGCTTTGTGGATGGAGTGATTAATAATGACCACTAAGGATGGGAATGGTTAAAGATAAATATATCTACATCATAATTGGGTGTTAATTTTGGTCAAGCACAACTACCGACCTCACGTATCATCAATTAACTTCCTGTGGTACAGATAATTTGTCCACTCTATCAGAGTACAAGCTTCTGTTAGATTTTCTTTGTAATAGCCTAAGCAAATGTCAGGTAAGTAGAGATTTAAGAAGTTCGTGAGAAAGAAAAGGACTTGGTAGTTCTAACCGAGCACTAATTCAGTATGAAACCGCGGTGCAATGCAGCTGCTAAATGTGGCGTGAAACGACACTGGGAAACACATAGAGTTAAGTGTGAGCAATGGAAACGTCAGGCGGACTCTGCAATATTGTATTCAAGTGTTGGGGTTGTATTTTACAAGGATAACAGAGATGTGGAAACTATGCTGGTGAAAGGATCCAGAAATATTCTTCTGGAGGAGAACATACATTTGACTGCACAGGATTGAAAGATTTTACTGAGCAATTGTAACATCCTAAGTCAAGTGCTTTTTCAAAACATTCCCATCCAATCTTTATGACAATTTTTTGAGGTGGACTTTATTCCCTCGTTTGCAAATATGAATATGGTTTCTCATTTTACTGATGATGAAACTGGGTTTCTTTTTTTTATTATAATTTTTACTTTGTTATATTAGTCACCATACAGTACATCCCCAGTTTTTGATGCAGTGTTCCATGATTCATCACCTCGGTTTCAAAGAAGTGAAATAATTTGCACAGAAACTCACTAATAATAAGAGTGGTAAAGATAATGGCAATGGTAATTATCATAGTATCAGATATCATTTATCACTACTAGGTGATGTAGTCTTTGATGTTTTACTTTTTATTTATTTATTTATTTATTTATTTATTTATTTAAATTGTATTTATTTATTTTAGAAAGAGAAAGAGAGAGACAGAGAGAGTGTGGGAGTGGGCGGAGGGGCCGTGGGGAGGGGAGAGAAAGAATCTTAAGCAGACTACGCTGAGCATGGAGCCCCACTAGAGGCTTGATCCTATGACCCTGAGTTCACAACCTGAGCCAAAATCAGGAGTCGGATACTTAACCGATGGAGCCACCCAGGCACCCCTGCTTTACGTATTTTATATCATCCACTGTAATTCTCAGAGAAAGTCACCGATGAATGCTGGAGTCTGAACATCAAAACATGTTCTCTAACAGTAAAGCTTATGGCCACTTACATAGATTTTAAAAAGGATACTTAGCCTGGTAAGAAGTAGGGCTCTGTGGCTATCTGTTGTTCAATCTAAGGTATATTGCTTTCTTGTTTGGGCTATGGTTTCTTCCTCTGCTCAGTGCAGATAATGGTTATATAATAAAGGTATTGTAAAAGTTATTTATCTTCTTCATGTCTCTGACTACCTTTCTCTCCTGATAATTTTGCCCGTTCTTCTTTAGTATGGCATATTTTTCCTAAATGTGTTCCTGTGGTCTCACAAGTTCTTTATTTCTCACTATATTGTTCTAATAGCTTATTATTGATGTAGGTTTCATAAGCCTCAGTGATTTGTAATTTCCTTCCAAATGTGAAACTTTTTAGGCTTTCATTTCAATTTTCTGTTTTCTTTTAAAACTGCTCTTTTCAAGCACGTTTTGCACATTTTTTCATATTAATCTCCCACTTTTCATAAGGTCTAACTTTTTTTTCTATTTATTTAATATAATGGATCTTATTATTTGCATTACCTATTTCCTTTAAAAACAGTGCTTAATGCTTAGATGCCCAAATATTCATCCTACACATCATCTCCTATTTTCTTGACTTTTTATTACACTGGTATGTTCTTCACTCCAATGTTTCAACTTCATTTCAGCCACAGTTCCCATTCCAGAGCCAAACCCTCGATTTAACCATCATTTGAAATTGGAATTTACAAAAGTAATCAATCTGGACATTCCATTCTATGATAATAACCTGTACTTCTGACCTGCTTATACACTTGTTTCCTTCATACCTATAGTTTAACTCTGTGAGGTCAACTACTTTATTGTTGAACTCCATTGCCAATATATTTGTTGAGATAAAGGAAGAATATATATCTTTCGTCTTTGATTCCTCTTTATGAAGTACATCTCATGGCTTATCATTTCAGTTATTCTCTTGCCAATATTCCAAACCATAACCTCTTTCTATTAGTTTCTAATGATACTAAAAAGCCCCGAATCACAATAAGAACTGCATTAATTTTCCCCCAAATTTCTATGTTCTTTAGTCTTTCCTGATATCTCAAGCTTCAAGTCATAATGTTTTTTTTTTCACTTGATTTCTAAGTTGCAGGCATCCTGCAATTAAAAATATATATTCTTGTAGAATATTTCCAATTCATAGTCTTTAGATGCATTTTTCTCTGTCTGGATTGACCACTTTTTCCTTCCTTTCTTCAAAAATATTAATTGAAGTTTATGTCTCATGCCCTGTGCTACTCATGCGGAACACATCAGAGACGAAAGAAATAAAGAGCTCTTATTTGTGCCACGTGCATCTTAGTGCATTAGGTACACTACTCTTGACACATGATGATTTAACGTGTTAGAGGGTAATACATACAATGAGGGGAAGTAGGGCAAATTAACGGAATTGGGCACGCTAAAGAATAGGGTTTCAGGTTATAATTGTAAGTAGGTGAAGTTGCTAACCAGGAGGATATCTGGAAGAAAAAAATATAGATACCAACATCATTCTAGAAGAGAGGACAAGTGGGGCAAATGTCAGAAAGCTGATATTTATTTTTACTTTCTTAGCTGCAATAACTCCTTTGACTAAGAACAGTGATCTGGGGGCACCTGGGTGGCTCAGTTGTTAAGCGTCTGCCTTCTGCTCAGGTCATGATCTTGGGGTTCTGGGATCGAGCCCCGCATTGGGCTCCCTGCTCTGTGAGAATCCTGCTTCTCTCTCTCTCACTCTCCCTGCTTGTGTTCCCTCTGTTGCTGCCTCTCTCTCTATCAAATAAATAATAGAATGAAAATCTTAAAAAAAAAAAAGATTAAAAAAAGGAACAGTGATCTACTGGATTAGGCAAAATAACTTTGCTATTTTTTTTCATTTCATATCTTACAACACATCACAGAGTTAATTATTTTGTGCTTCCCAACCTCAGAGTCCTTGTCGACAGCTCTTTTATTTGTTTTTCTCTAAGAAAGAATGAGGAAGAGATGAAAAGGAACGAAGAGTATATCTCATATTGCTTGTTAGATTATCTTTCAGATGCTTGTAGATGGTCAGATGCCAGATGGCCATTTACATATCATTGGCCTAAGCTTAGTTATGTGGTTATTTCTGGATACAAGGAAGTTTGGGAAAATAATTATTATGGATGGTCATATGTCTACCTAAAAATGTTAGAGCAATGAAAGTAGATAAATTTAGCTATTAGAAGACAAAGAGAAGTTTCTACCCTTGGAATTTCATTGAAGAATTGATTGAGGATTATTGAAACCTACAGGTGGTTTTAAAAATTCAGAAACAAGAGGGGCACTTGGGTGGCACAGTCATTGAGCATCTGCCTTCAGCTCATGGCGTGATCCCAAGGTCCTGGGATCGAGCCCCACATCAGGCTCCTCCGCTGGGAGCCTGCTTCTTCCTCTCCCACTCCCCCTGCTTGTGTTCCCTCTCTCCCTGGCTGTCTCTCTCTCAAATAAATAAATAAAATCTTTAAAAAAAAATTCAGAAACAGGAAAGGTTTACAACCAATAGAAAAGAACTTGAAAGTGGGGGAGGAGGAGCAAGTCATGGCACGATTTATTCAGAAACCTCAGGAAGGCAGGAATTGTGTATAATAAGGTCATTAAGCGCCTGCTCATGGGCTGATTGAGGTCTAATCGCTTGGCTTAGGGAGCATAAGGAAGAGTCCTTTCTTTTAAAGATTAGGTTGATAAGCGGGTTATAAGGAAGTGGATTGTGTTTCTGGAAAAGAAAAGGAACACAGAAATCTGCTTTCAAGGATCAGGCAATGGTCCATACTAAAATCAAGGTTGACTTGATGTTGAATCACCCAAGTATCAACCTAGATAAAGTCCCACAAATCCATCCCGACATAAAATGCAAGTGGGGAAATAAGGCCACTAATGCCATCCCTGTGTGATTTTCTCTTGAGATCTTTTTCTCTTAATATCTTAAATACAATTTTCAGAATTTCAAATATAAGAAAAGTATTCCTTCTTATGTCCCTGCCACCCTTGGGCATGGTCATGTGTCTGGCTTTAGTGAAATACACACAAAATAATAACCAAAGTTTATCAAGAGCTCATTGCATACTAGACATTTTTGCTAATTATTTTTATATATTTATTCATTTAATCCTTACAACAAATCTTTCAGGTAAGAATCAGTATGACTTCTTATTTTAAAATAAGAGAAATGAGTCCGAAGAGTAGAAGCACTTATATAAAATCACAAGGATAATAAGAGGAAGAGCCAATATTGGAATCTTAGTAGTCTGGTTCCATTATTACATATTGAATACAAACACATACACACAAAAACACACTTATGAGCACATACATGCATATAAACACACATACGTATACATGTGTGTATAGATTCACTCATGCATATTATTTTTCCTTTGATTTGTCTAATGATTTATTTATAAATAAATGTAAGATGTGCCATAAATTTGTAGATAATAATATCATCTGCCATCTGAAGATTAATTTCTGTCCTTGTTTTTAGTGATTTAGAAATTTTCTTGTAATAATTTTGGCAAGTGAAATGCACATTGGAGTTTTATTTAGAAGTTCAAAAAATCAAGAATATTTAAAGTTTTATCTAACACTATTTCAAATAATTTATGTCTCTCAAGGCAATTATATTTAGGTGATTTTTTCTATAGTAAACTCTTACCACTGAAGTCTTGAAAATGTGAGGAAAACTTTAATACATATTTTTTAATTACATATAAAACCCAAATATATATTGTCCACAGAGGCCTTGATACTGTCATGGCACATATTTGATGCTCAATATTCTGTGAATGAATAACTGAAAGTAAAAATGGATGAATGAATGAAGGAATGAATGAGTGAATTAGTGAATAAGCTATGAGTACTTCAAAATGACAATGAAAACAAGTGACAGATATCTTCTATTTTGGGAAAAACTTGTTAATAAATAATCTTGCAAAATATGTTTCTGATACATCAATTTTAAAATGTTATAATTAAAATTGAATTTGCTAATATGAAAATGATTCTTATCTTTTTACTTAATGCCTGTTATTCTAAAGATGCTGAAAGAGTCACCTTGAAAGTTTTATGTGACGCATGATGGTCTGTACTTGGAGATGTGAGGTTATCTCCTTTCTCACCATGATTTATCCTAATTATCTTTTAATTGGGTGTTTCAATATGGTGTCACAAGAATGCACTGTTCTAAAAACTTCTCATTAAAGACTTCATTAATTACATTGTCCTTTAAGACATTTTGGAGAACTTTCTCTTTCATTTAAGCATCTTAAAACATCTGAAAAAATGAGCATAAAGAGAGCAAAATCTAGATGAGAAGACATGTAATATGTTTTGCACTGGGTGTAAAACTATATTCACCTCAAGAACTTTAGAAGTAAGCATGAATGTTTACGAGTCCAAGACTTTATATCCCTTCAGGACTTCTATGTCATAAGGGGCTCCTATTTATTTTTTCTCTTTTTTCCAAATGTCCTGGGTTGGAAAATGACATGCTATGATTTAAAGAACATAGCTCATGAAGACACATAAACACCACATAAACACCAGCATGGATCTCATGGTTTACTAGTATACGGATCCAGTGGAGATTACGCAGCCTCCCTGAAGCTCGGTTTCTTCTTGTATCAAATGTGAAAGCAAATGAAATAAGCATGTTAAAAGACCTATTGTTGTTCTTACATATATTAAATTCTTAATAAGTATTAGTTCCCTTGAGCCCAGAAAATTTTATATTGCAGTTGTTTCAATAGTTTAGGGGAAAATAACCATTAGATGGAGTTTTATGCTTCTGGAGCTTAAAACAATGTATTTATGAAGGCAATGAAATTCTGATATGAAACGTGACAAAGATAACAAAAAAGACAAAAAAATTATTATTAAAATATGCAAGAAATTAACAATGTGTTTGGAAAAAAAGCTGCACATTAAAAGAATAATGCATCAAAATGATGCAAAAGATATAAAAAATCTATTAATATACTTTCTATTGAAGTATAATTGGCACACAATATCCTATTAGTTTCAGGTATACATTACTGTGATTCAACTTTCTCATACGTTATGGAAAGATCTGCACAATAAGTCTGGTTACTCTCTGTCACCGTAAAAACTTATTACAGTATTATTAACTATATTCCCTTTGCTGTGCATTATATCTGCATAACTTATTTATTTTATAAGTAAGGTTGTACCTCTAAATCCTTTTCACCTATTTTGCTCACCCCTCAACATCTCCCTACTCTAGTAACCAATAGTTTGTCTCCTGTATTTATAAGTCTCTGTCTGTTTTTTGTGTGTGTTTGTTTTGTTTTTTTAGATTTCACATACAAGTGAAGTCATATAGTATTTGACTTTCTCTGTCTGACTGATTTCACTGATTTCAGGTCCATCCACGTTGTCACCATTAGCAAGATTTCATTTCTTTTTATTAGTGAATAACCTTCTATTGTGTATATACGACATCTTGATCCATTCATTTGTTGGTGGACACAGGCTGCTTCCACATCTTGGCTATTGTAAATAATGCTGCAATAAACATAGGGGAGCATGTATCTCTTCAAATTGGTGTTTTCATTTACTTCAGATAAATACTCAAAAGTGGATTTGCTGGATCTTCAGGTAATCCTATTTTTAATTTTTGGAGGGAATTCTATACTGTTTTTCATAGGGACTGCACCAATTTACATTTCCTCCAACAGTGTACAAGGGGTCCTTTTTTTTCTACGTCCTTGCCAACACTTGTTATTTTTTTTGTCTTTTTGATAATAGCCAGGTGTAAGATGTAAGGTGATATCTCACTGTGGTTTTGATTTGCATTTCCCTGATGATTAGTGATGTTGGGCATCTTTTCATGTGCCTGCTGGCCATCTGTATGTCCTCTTTGGAAAATTGTATTTTCAAGTCCCCTGCCCAGGCTTCAATCATGTTGTTTATTTCTCTGATATGAAGTTGTGTAAGTTCCTTATATATTTTGGATATTAGCCCCTTATTGGATGTATGATTTGCAAATATCATCTCCTATTCAGTAGGTTGCCTTTTCATCTTATTGATGGTTTTTCTTTCACTGAACAAAAGCTTTTTAATTTTGTGTAATCTCATTAGTTTAACTTTTGTTGCTCTTTCCTGAGGAAAGTGGTCCAAAAAAATATTGCTAAGACTGATGTCAAGAACATCCTGCCTATGTTTTCTTTCAGGAGCTTGATGGTTTTAGGTCTTACATTAAAGTCTTTAAGACATTTTGAACTTATCTTTGTATATGTGTATTAATATACTTTTCACCTCAATATGTAATAAAAAATATGACCATACATGATTACTTCAATAGATGACAAAATGGCATATGTTAAAGATATTATTTAAGAGACCAAATACCTATTTTAAAAGAATGAAAACATTCTCTTTAATGGTGAGACACACAAGACATGCCAGTGAAAATCAGAATTAAGTCAAAGATGAACGCTATCAACATTTTATTTAAATAATTTAAAAATAACTTATTCAACTAAAAAAGAAGCACAGGTGTATTTTGGAGTTGTAGGCTTGGTTGCATACCACGTGAATAAAACAAATATTGCAATAAAGTAAGTCAAATTTTTTTGTTCGTTTGTTTTCCAGGGCATACAAAAGTTTTGTTTATTCTATATTGTAGTCTATTAAGTGCGCAATAGCACCTTGTCTAAAAAAATGTACATACCTTAATTAAAAAATACTGTATTGCTAAAAAATACTGACATCACCTGAGCTTCCAGCAAATCATCATGACTGATCACAGATCACCATAACAAATACAATAATAGTGAAAAAGTTTAAAATGTGAGAATTACCAAAATGCGACACAAAGACATGAAGTGAGCAGATGCTCTTGGAAAAATGGAACCAATAGATTTGCTCAGCACAGGGTTGCCACAAAACTTCAGTTTATAAAAAACAGAATATTTATGAAGTACAATAAAGCAAAACACAGTAAAAGGAAGTATGCCTGTAATCAGTTTTATTCATATGTGTATATTTCCTAACAGGAAAATTGGGACCTATTAGAATTCATGAGTTTTGTAGAGTGGCTGTATAGAAATGTATATAAAAATATTTGCTATATATCTTTAATATCCAAGATAAATATATATTCATAAAAGTCAGTTTATGAATTGCTTTAATAGTTTTTATTCTTTTGTTTTATTAACTTTTATTCCCTTTAATAAGAAATGACCAAATGGTTGCATAGTAGTATAAAAGAAGATGAGTAAATGAAGAAACATAAGTTGAAATACATGATGTTCTTATTTCCCTAAGATAGTACATTTATCTATATTCATTTAGATTTCATATAATTCTAATAATAATTTAATATAATTTTTTGAAATGTAAAAAATTCTTCAACTCTTTTAAAAAATTTAAAACACAAAAATAAGGGCATTTATTAAAAAGTGATAGTAAGCAGAAAAGAGATTACCCATACCATGTTTCAAATGTATTATAACACTATGATGAAAAAATGAGTATAAGAAAATTGCAGATACATCCATGGAGTAACTTAACTAGAAGCAGACTCTAAAATATGTAAGAAACCTAAGGCATCACAAGTAAGTGTATATAGCAGCTGATTTTTCAAGAATTTGTCTATTGGTATTTGCCTATAGTTACCAACATATATTGCAACCAATATATGAAGCAACCCATAGTTGCTTTAAATATATAGAAACTATATTTAAATAAAGCCATCACTTTGGTATTAAGACATTCTCATTTAATGAATTTGTTTTTATTGATCTCTTGTGATGTATTCTTTCAGAGGTTTATTAGCTCTCGTCAAGCAGACCCTTGACTGGCCATCCCATGGAGTTTTTACTTGTTTGGATTCTAGAACGAACATGTCTTTAATATAATCCAGAAGCTTTTCTTTTAAATTCTCAACACTTCTGAGAATATTGCCTCCTTATTCTTGCTTTAAGAATGTCTATCCTCTAAGACTTTTCCACATAACATTTCCTACAGTGACTTTATCTCTGATTTAGGTAGCATACCCCTCCTCCCAGGGTGATGCTTTTCCATCCCAGTACAAACCTTCTTCCCTTTAGAGTCTCATACTATCTTATTATTCTAACATCTGTGATTCTTTCTAGCAACTACTTACATTTTTTTCATTCTCAGCATTACTCAAGGACACTTACACACAGCATTGTACATCACAGGCTGTTTGGGTTTGAACCCTCATTCTGCTAAAGACTGGTTATGTAATCATAAACAAGTTCTTTAAATTCTTTTGCTTCGGCTTCCTTATACCTGCTATGTGAATATTTATTGTATCTATTTCACAGGTTAGCTATAATGATTGCCTGACAATTCAATTATTATGACATTATTATTGTGACTTACAGTCTTACAGTTGCATTTCTGATATAATATAATGTTCATATGGATGATATCATCAACACACTCTGAAATATCTACAATTAGAAAAAAAATAACACTGTTTAAGAACAGTATATATGCAACCCTCCAAGACCTTAGAGTACTTCAGGCAGAAGTCTGATATTAAATACTACTTCATCACGAACATGTCTGATAGGGGCTATGAAAGGAATAAACAGTGCCCAGAAGGAGAATATACCAATTTAATCAAGTTAGTCCAGCATCTTAGGATGATTTCTATGCGGATGGTTAGGTATTAGAAGGTTGACAGGGAGTGTAACATTAAAAAAAAAAAATCCATGCACAGGAAACAGCATGCAAACAAATCAGGGGGTAAATGAGAGCATTGTCTATTCAAGAAACTAAAAGATTTAGTATAGTAGAGAATGTGAGGACAGTAGTTGGGAATGCGATGATAAAGCAGGTTGGATATAGAGAGACTTAGATATCTGTGAGGATAAATGTATGCTTTTATGCTAAAGGCAATGGGTAAATAAGGATAACTATTTTTAAGTTTTTATTTTAATTCCAGTTAGTTACCATACAGTGTTATATTAGTTTCAGGTGTATCATATAGTGATTCAACACTTGCATACATCACCCGGTGCTCCTTACAGCAAGTGCACATCTTAATCCCCATGACTTATTTCACTCATTCCCCTGTCTTCCTCTCCTCTGGTAACCATCAGTTCGTTCTCTATAGTTAAGATCCTGTTTCTTAGTTTCTCTCTCTCTCTTTTTCCCCCCTGTGCTCATTTGTTTTGTTTCTTGAATTCCACATATGAATGAAATCATATGGTATTTGTCTTTCTCTGACTGACCTATTTCACTGAGGATTATACTCTCTAGCTCCATCCATGTCATTGCAAATGGTGAGATTTCATTTTTTATGGCTGAATAATATCCCTGTGTGTGTGTGTGTGTGTGTGTGTGTGTGTGTGTGTGTGTGTATCACTATACACCACATCTTCTTTATCCACTCAGCAGTCAATGGACACAGGCTGCTTCCATATCTTGGCTATTGTAAATAATGCTGCCATGAACATTAGGGTGTAGGTATCCCTTTTAATTGGTCGTGTTTTTGTATTCTTTAGGTGAATAAATACCCAATACTGTGATTGCTTGATCATTGGGTAGTTCTATTTTTAACTTTTTGAGAAACCTCCATACTGTTTTCCAGAATGGCTGCACCAGTTTGCATTCCCACAAATGGTGCAATAGGGTTCCCCTTTCTTCGCATCCTTGCCAAAATCTGTCTCTTGTGTTGTTGATTTTAGCCATTCTGACTGCTGTGAGGCGATATCTCATTATAGTTTAAATTTGTATTCCCCTGATGATGAGTGATGTTAAACATCTTTTCACATGCCTGTTGACAGTCTGGATATCTTTGGAAAAACATCTGCTCTGGTCTTCTGCCCCTTTTAAAACTGGATTATTTGTTTTTTGGGTGTTGAGTTTCATATGTTCTTTATAGATTTTGGATGTCATTTGCAAATATCTTCTCCAATTCTGTAGATTGCCTTTTAGTTTTGTTGGTTGCTTCCTTTGCTATGCAGAAGCTTCTTCTTTTGATGTAGTCTCAATGGTTTATTTTTGCTTTTGTTTCCCTTTGCCTCAGGGGACCTATCTAGAAAATGTTCCTATGGCCATTGCCAGAGAAGTTACTCCTGTGCTCTGGTCTTATGGTTTCACATTTAGTCCTTTCATCCATTTTGAGTTTATTGTTGTGTATGGTGTAAGAAATTGGTCCAGTTCGTTCTTTTGCATCTAGCTGTCCAGTTTTCCCAGCACCATTTGTTGAAGAGACTGTCGTTTTCCCATTGGATGTTCTTTCCTGCTTTGCTGAAGATTAATTGACCATATAATCATGGGTTTATTTCTGGAGTTTTTATTCTGTTCTATTGATTTATGTGTCTATTTTTATACTTTGTAATATAACTCAAAGTTTGGAATTGTGATATCTCCAGGTTTGCTTTTCTTTCTCAAGGTTACTTTTTGGCTATTCAAGGTCTTTTGTGGTTCCATACCAATTTTAGGATTGTTTGTTTCAGTTCTGTGAAAAATCTTGTTGGTATTTTGATAGGGATTGCATTAAATGTGTAGATATGTGTAGATTGTTTTGGGTGGTATTGATATTTTAACAATACTTGTTCTTCTAATCCGTGAGCATGGAATGTCTTTCCATTCCTTTGGGTCATCTTCAATTTCTTTCAGCAATATTTTATAGTTTTCAGAGTACAGATCCCTCACCTCCTTAGTTAGGTTTATTCCTTGGTGTCTTATTATTTTTGGTGCAGTTGTAAATGAAATTGGTTCTATAGTTTCTCTTTCTGCTGTTTCATTATTAGTGTATAGAAATGCAACAGATTTCTGTATGTTGATTTTGTATCCTGCGACTTTACTGAATTTGTGTATCAGCTCTAGCAATTTTTTGGTGGAGTCTTTTGGATTTTCTATATAGAGTATTATGCCATCTGCAAATAGTGAAAGTTTTACTTCCTTTCCAATTTGGATGCCTTTTATTTCTTTTTGTTGTCTGATTCCTGTGGCTAAGACTTCTTAGTACTATGCTGAAAAAAAGCAGTGAGAGTGGACATCCTCATCTTGTTCCTGACCTTAGTGGGAAAGTTCTCAGTTTTCCCACCTTAAGGATGATGTTAGCTATGGATTTTTCATAAATGGCCTTTATTATGTTGAGGTATGTTCCCTCTGAACCTACCTTGCTGAGGGATTTAATCATGAATGGATGTGGTGCTTTGTCCAATGCTTTTTCTGCATCTATTGAAATAATCATAAGGTTCTTACCCTTTCTCTTATTGATGTAATGTATCATGTTGATTGATTCATGAATATTGAACCACTGTGGTAACCCAGGAATAAATCCCACTTGATTGTCGTGAATGATTTTTTTAACATATCGTTGGATTTAGTTTGCTAGTATTTTGTTGAGAATTTTTGCATCCATGTTCATCAGGGATATTGGCCTGTAGTTCTCTTTTTTAATAGAGTCTTTATCCAGATTTGGTATCAGGGTAATGCTGGTCTCATAGAATGAATTTGCAAGTTTTCCTTCCTTTTCTATTTTTGGTAATAGTTTGAGAAAAATAGGTATTATCCCTTATTTGGATCTTTAATAGAATTTGCCTGTGAGCCATCCGGCCCTGGACTTTTGTTTGTTTTTTGATTACTGATATAATTTCTTTGCTGGTTATCAATCTGTTCAAGTTTTCTATTTCTTCCTGTTTCCGTTTTGGTAGTTTATACATTTCTATGAATTTATCAATTTCTCCCAGCTTGTCCAATTTGTTGGCATATAGTTTTTCATAACATTCTGTTATAATTGTTTATATTGCTGTGGTGTTGGTTGTTATTTCTACGCTCTCATTTGTGATTTTATTTGAGTCTTTTGTCTTTATTTCCTGATAAGTCTGGCTAGAGGTTTATCAATTTTATTGATTCTTTTCAAAGAACCAGTTCCTGGTTTCATTGATCTGTTCTATTGGTTTTTTGTTTGTTTGTTTTTTAGTCTGTATCTTTTATTTCTGCTCTAATCTTTATTATTTCCTTCCTTCCTCTGGTTTTGCATTTTCTTTTTCTTTTTCTAGCTCCTTTAGGTGTAAGGTTAGATTCTTCATTCGAGATTTTTCTTGCTTCTTGAGGTAGGCCTGTACTGCTATAAACTTCCCTCTTAGAATAGCTTTTGCTGAATCCCAAATGTTTTGAACCATTGTGTTTTCATTTTCATTTTCTTTCCATTACTTTTTATTTTATTTTTTTTAATTTCCTGGTTGACCCATTCATTGTTCAGTAGCATGTTATTTAACCTCTATGTATTTGTGGTCTCTCTAGAGTTTTTCTTGTGGTTGACTCCTAATTTCATAATGCTGTGGTCAGAAAAGATGCATGGTACGACTTCAATCTTTTTAAATGTATTGAGGCTTGCTTTGTGGTCTAATATACAATCAATTCTGGAAAATAGTCCACGTGTAATTGAAAAGAATGTATATTCTGCTATTTTAGGATAGAATGCTCTGAATATATCTGTTAAGTCCATCTGGTCATTCAAAGCCATGGTTTCCTTATTGATTTTCTGCTTATGTGATCTGTCCACTGATGTAAGTGTGGTGTTAAAGTCCCCTGCTATTATTGTATTATTATCAATAAATAAGAATGGCTTTAAAACAGTAAGGCATCCAGTGAAATTGTCTTCTCTCTCTCTTTGTGACAAAAGCACTTGCTGCATATGGAATGAGTGAATGGAGGAAGACAAGATTGGAAATAGAACAGATTATAGGGATTTGTCTAAGTGGGAGATGATGGTTGTTTGCTCTGGAATGGAGAGAAGTAAACAGATTTAAAAATGTGCTGAAATTAGAACCCAGAAGACTTGGGAATTGATTAAATGAAGGTGGGGATTTCAATCTTGACTAACTAACTGCATAATGGAAGGTGTTGCTAATTACCAATTTTAGTTTCTCATAAATCTAATCACCCCAAAATGCATTTACCAATCCCATGTATATTCTGCTTTCACATAGTTTTACAATAACAGAATGCACCACCTGCAATACACACACACACACACACACACACACACACACACACACACAAATACATACTCAAAAACAAAACCAAAAGACAAGAAAAAAGATATAAACTGTAATTTTCCTCATAGCATGGGGCAAAGTGATCACCATGCTCTGTAGAATGGGTGTGCTCAGAATCATATAGTGCTTATTTCTGAAACTTAAAGATCAATATCTCATTTTTTGGCCTGCAATCACACCTTCCAGTATTCTCTTTCTGCTATATTCACTATAGCTGCTTTATAATCTTACTGGGATTTCCAAGCCTTCTATCTCTCCCTTAACTTTTGATCTATTTACTACTTCTTATATCAATTTCTTTTCTATCTAGTCAACATGTGGCCCATCACTTTAAACATTGATCCAATTTGGAAGGTGCTACAGTGACGGGTACTGGCTGCCTCAGAAGCTTTTTCCTACCTCTGCTATTAGGTAGGGTGCCTTACACATTTGTTACCCTAGAGTCTAAAAAGAGTAAGACTGTATTTCAGCCATACAGAGTAAGAATGCCCTCTGATTTAACGGCTAACTGGACAGATCCTCAATTACAGTGAATCAATGAGATGATGAGAAAGAGCAGTGCAAGCCATCTTTGTTATATGGAAATCTGGTTTCCCGTCTCTAGCTTGACACTTAAAATTTCCTAAATGGACATATAGCCTTCTTTCTGAAATGAAGACAATAAATTTCTACTTTGTTTATATCCTAGACATCCATGAGAACATAGTAGAAAATGAATATAAACATTTGTAAATAATCTAAAAACTTTATAACTATTGCTTCATCAATATATATATTCATTATATTACTATGTCAAAATGTAGAAACTTGTTCAATATTAGTAATTTCTTTTCTTCCCCTGTCATTTTCTAAGATGCTCAGTGGTCACAGTCCTCACTTTCCATACTTTCTCCATGTATTCTTCCTGCCTTTCTCCCCTGTTCTTCAATAATGAAAACAACTGGGAGTGGAAAATTTAATGACTTTTCCCGCATTATACAGTCAGCTAGTGGTTGAGGTTAAGCTACCGAATCCAGTCTTTATATCTGCAGTCTAATACACTTTCTCTGTACATTATGAAAATGTTAGAAATTATATTTATACAGCCTATAATTTATATACTCAATAGTGTTTACAATATCAACAGAATACTGCATAATAAGGAGATCCAGTGTACTACAAATGGCTTACGTTTATGGAAAAACTTGGTATTACTTCTCGTTTAGATACCTACTACAGAGGATAAAATTATTTTCCAGCTGGACAAGTTATGTGGGTTTTCTCAAATATCCATGTCTATTCAAGGATGAGAATAAATATTAAGCAGGATAACAAGATCTGAAAAGGGTTGTATTTAGATTTCTAAGAATTGGGGAGAGAGTAAAGTGGAAGCTGCAAAGTCATGACATGTTTAGTATTTTTGAAGTATATCAATTATTTTATCATCACTTAATACATCATACAGCAAGATCTACACATTCTGTCCTACCCCGTTTAATGATTTTTCAGCTCTTAAGCAGAGATATGTCTTCATAGTGTATTCGGAATTGAAGTACATACATCACTTTCTACATTTTACAATTTTTTCTCAACTTTTTGAATGCATCTATTCGTTTAAGTATTTAGTATTATCTATATAATGCAGTCATAACTCAGGGCCATAAAACAATGATTATAAATTGTTTAGTATTAAGGAAATACATTTTTAAGTTAACTAAAACTTCTCAAATTATCAGCATTTTTTTTGGCGTAATTGAATATTCTAATATAAAGTAAGATCTGAAAATATTCCAAATGTAGTATGCAAGCAGTATCGCACGGCAACGGCAGTTTCCATAACTGGAATATACGTTACTCCAGGGGTTATACCACCATTTCCTTTAATTTGATCAGTTTAATTAAATCAAACAGTGTTATAATCCTCAAGAGGGAAACTACTCTACTTACGATAATTCCATTAGAAATACTTGAAATATGAGTATTTTATAGTGTATGTTAAGAGCCTTGTTAAACATGCAGGTTAAAAAAAGAAGTGAGCATTCAAAAACCACCAGAAATGCTGTATTTTATGCTTTTGTTAACCAGGAAAGTGATAAGAAAGTAAGCCAAGTAAATAACCATAAGAAAAGATAAAAATGTTATATTAGAAAGCCACAAAGAATGCCGCAGAGTTATTTTATGTAGATCAAAGTCATAATGTGTCTGCATGGAAGACATTTGCTATTGAATAATATTGTACATTTTGAAACACATTGACATCCCTATTATTTAGGATAATATTTTCTCAATATCCAGTTCCTGCTACCGATTCAGCCCTTCACTCATTCCTTGAGCATTATTGATAACCTGCTATTTGCACATCACTGTTAACTTGTACCCCTTCTTACCTGTCATCTTTAGTCATATTATCATATCTATGTGATGCTTAATCTCAAATAGACTACTTCCCTAACTTGGAGGTAGGCTCTGCCAAAGAGACTTGAGGTACAGATAGGGCTGGGAATGCAGAGTTGATGGGAGCCGTGCTTCATAATTAAAGAGTGTGGCATGGTCAGTCAGTCAAAGATCAAGTTTATGGATAGCAGTTCATTTATTTTAGTCGAAATGGCAAGAATTAAAACCAGAGAGATCACGAGTAGGGTTTAGTTTATTGTCTAAACCTGAGATCTGACATTCTTAAATATTTGGATTTTAACCCACTGGGAGAAAAAGTTGAATACAAACAAACTCTAATCCCAGTAATCAATTCCAAAAAAAAAAAAAGAATATAAAAGTAAAATATAATAAAATCAACATTCATAATAACACTTTGTTACCTAAAATGGGTTATCTTGTGTGCCTGGGTGGCTCAGTCAGTTAAATGTTTGCCTTCAGCTCAGGTCATGATTCCAGGGTCCCGGGATTGAGTCCCACATCAGGGAGTCTGCTTCTCCTTCTACTCCTCCCCCGTGCTTGTGATCTCTCTCTCTCTCTGATAAATAAATGAAATCTTTAAAAAGTAAATAAATAAAATGGGTTATCTTACTGTTTATCATCCCAGACAGGAGTATCATGATGGAGGACTTATTTTTCCATTTATTACTAGTTTAATTAGAAGAAAGAGGGGTGCCTGAGTGGCTCAGTTGGTTAAGCATCTGCCTTCAGCTCAGTTTCCATCCCAAGGTCCTGGGCCCCAAACTGGACTCCCTGCTCAGCAGGGTGTCTGCTTCTGCCTCTGGACCTTCCCTCAATCGTACTGTCTTTCTCTTGCTCTCTCTCAAATAAATAAATAAAATCTTCAAAAAAAATAAGAATAAAGATAATTTACTGTGTTTATATATTTTTTAAAAGCACACACCTATATAACACACATGTATAACCTTTCACACTTTTGTCAAACACAGTCTCTATTTCAGTTGGTAGGGTATCAAAACCAATTTCTTTGGATGCAATAATGAATTATATGTGTATCATGCCAAATCCAAATTCTTTTTTTCTTCTCGAATATATTGAGTTAAGAAGGATATTCTTTCATAGTTGTTCACCTGTCTCCCTGTGGAAAACAGCATTACTCCTTAGAGGTTAGTGCTTATGTGCAGCTCATTTTGCTTTTAATTTTACCGACTCCACTCATTCTCAATGTTGTCCAAGTCAGTACATTGTCCCTTGCCCTCTTCAACGAGACTGTGTCATATATTTGTATGACCATAGCAATTTTTTGTCACGATGGTACAATTTAGAAGACAGTTCAGCAGTTTTTACAAGGCTAAACATAGTTTTATTATACTATGGTCTTAAGTGTTTGCCCAGCTACTTTGAATGCTTATATCCATACACACAAAAGTCTGCCCAGAAATATCTCTAGCAGTTTTAGTCATAAGTGCCACAAGACTGGGGCTACCAGCTGCTCTCTAGAGTACTTTTATTTCATAATGTATACTTGAAAAAAGTCAATCTTAAAAATGTTTACTTTCATATCTATAATTGAAATACTCTTCTGTTTTTATCTGCATGTTGAGCTTATGTACGGAAAGTCAAGAAACAGTCTTAACAAAAAAACTGCTAATGAACAGTGAAACAGATTAAACATAGATTTATACCAACCACCACCCTACCATAATAGGAAGAGCATTCAGACAATCCACACTTTATGGCTGGTCTGCTCAGCCTGTTTTCTGGTTGTAGTTTGTTAAATATACTCCATCTCTGATTTTCCTTTTTTTTTTTTTTTCACTGACCCCCAGGCTAGTGGCCAGATGGCTGTCTGCTTCTCTGGATTCTTCTGGCCATGACACAGACTGGCCAGAGGAAGCAGTGGCTGGCAGAGGCAGCAGCATGGAATATTTTTCCTACCATCACTGGAAACACCATGTATTCGGCAGCCCCTGACAGTCAGATTGTGAGTGTTACATTATATTACATTATATTTATAATATTTATTATATAATATATATTATACAATATTACATATATTGTATAATATATATATATATATATATATATATATAATATATAATCAGTAGGCATCTGCATTCTGTCCTTGAAATGGAGGTTTAGTTACTTAGCGTAGTGAAAGCATTATCAAAGGAATGACTGTCTTTGAGATTTAACCGAAAGCTAAAGTGTGAAGTCCATTCACTTGCACAAGTGTCTCACATACAACTAGATGTTAGTAAGGCAGAAGATGGAAGTACTAAGTAAGGTCCCACAAAACTAAAACTGGGATGTTTTACTGAAATTATTAATAATGACTTTTTAGAAGTTAAAAAAAACAGAAAACATTTAACAGGACAGAATGGCTGCACAGGTGTATAGTGGAACTGTCTAATACCAATCTACATCACCTTATATAAATATAATGACCTTTTTGAGAGAGAAAGAAGGAGAGAGAGAGAGAGCAAGTGAGGGGGGAGGCAGAGGGAGAGGGAGAGAGAGAATTTTAAGCAGACTCCATGCCCAGCTCCGAGACTGACTTGGGGCTCAAGGTGGGGTTTGATGCAGGTCTCGACCTCATGACCCTGAGATCATGACCTGAGCCAAAATCCAGAATCAGACGCCTAACCAACTGAGCCACCCAGGCGCCCCAGTATAATGACTTTCTAAGGAGAGTAGTTCGTATTAGAGTGGTCAATTCTATCTTCTGATCACCAAGGTATATTTGGTTACTCCTTTTCAGGAAGAGGTGCTTTATTCTCAATGCAAGTATGGAGACAAAGTTAGATGTCTCCAGGCAGTCAGGGTAAAGGGAAGATAAAAGAGGGAAAAGAGAGGTGAGGAACCAGCACCACTGGGCTTGTCTTTAAAGACATGAGGCCAAATCAAATTCATGCTGTGCTGCTAGGCACAAATCAATATTGGAAAACAAACATTTCTCAAATGTATTTCTAAGATTTTTGTGTTGCCACACTATAATGTTAGTGTTAGCTGCCCCCTTCACATAAGCAAAACTGGTAACTTCCTTATTTTCAAAAAAGTTTTATGAAGATATTTTCCTCTATTTTACGTATGCTTGTCTTTTTAGGAACTAAAATAGCCTTGAATTTTGTGTATGAATACACAGAGCGGTATCACCACTGTTTTCACAAAGGACTTGGAGACCAAGGAGTCCATGGAAAGGATGAGTTTCAGACAACTTAGGAAACAACTTTTGATATTTAGGTTTCATAGTGTTAAAAGTATGCCAGTGCTGGCTGTGAGGCTTAGTAAAGCAAAGACGGTGGGGGAGGGGGATAGGAAGAATGTTCTGTCTGATTGGAAGGTGTTCTGAGCACAGTGTTGTGAGAGCCCTCCTCCAGGCCCTCCTAATACACTAGTGGGACTTAACCCCAGAGGCCCATTTGCTATGGCAAAAGAGTACAGCTAATTCCATTTATTTATTCAGAAGAGTGTGAGTTACTCTGCTAAAATGATGGATATGTCTGCCATGACCTCGCTGCTCTGGTCCTTAAGGTGAGTGTTATTTCTACAGGACATTTCCATCTTCACAGCAGATTAAGTTATCATGATCAGTGATTGTCAATCTTGGCAACAAACGACTATCACCTTGGAAGGTTGTAAAGCATACTTGTGACCAGCACCTTTTCCATTCTCTTATGCTTATTTACTTGGCTTAAGAATAAGATCTAGACATTAATATTTAGATCAAAAAATGGAGACAAAGAAACCTCCAGACAACTTAATGTAAAGTTATTGTTGAACAGTAGCTCTCAAACTTTAGCTTGCATCAGAATCATCTAGATTTTTAAAGCATAGATCAGTAGGTCCCAACTCTAGATTTATAACTCAGTATGTCCGGGATAAGGCCTACAAATCTGCATGTCTAACAAGTTCCTGGGTAAAGTTGATGTGATGAGTCTAGGGATCATATTTGAGAACCACTGATTTACATTAGTGCTTCAAACTTGAATGTGCTTACAAATCACGTGGGGAGCTTGTTAACAGCAAAATTTTAACCAGTAAGTCTGAACTATGGCCTGATTAGTTGCATTTTCCACAAGTGCAATGAAATAAAATTAGCGTTGTGGGTGCTAATGTTCTGTTTTTAATGTAGTCATTGAAATACATAGTATCTCTAAATCTCATTGGTGAGAAGAGATCTAGAAATTATTTCTGTTATGTCTAGCTCAGTGCTTCTATTACTCTGTAAAAGATCAGCACCCACATTACATTACTGTCAGTTTTCCATAAAGAAGATGATTTTGTGTTTGAAAAAGTTCAGAAATAATAATACGATCAAATTATTGATTGCCATATTTTGGAGAAGTCTTAAGGCATATTGTGAAAGTCTTATAGGAAAATGTAATGTGGAACATTTATAAAACTTTTTTCATCAAGAAAATGTTTTACTCAGAGCCCCATAATATTACACTAGACTCTAAATTACATGGAATCCAATTCAAGAAACCTTACCATAGTCTCTTCATCCCCCCCTTAATTACCATGAATTTTAACTCAAGTAGAGCAGATTTCTAGAACTTGTATTTTCTTTACTTCATATGTAAAGAGGATGATTAGTTTTTGACTCTTGGTAGAATTAATGAAATGAAAACGATAAGTTCACTTTCAAAAAGAAATAACCCTTGTTAACTTATTCACTCAGCATTGGGCTTTTTGTCTTTGGTTTTGTATTTCCAGTATTTACTACGGTGAATAAAATAGCGAGTGACTGATTCATTAGATATATGAATTACAGGGTTTTGAGGAGACTTAAAGAGGTAATGATGTGAAAACAACTTATAATCTCAAAACCTCTAAAACACTGGTTGTTGATTAGTGTCGCTATTTTCTAATAATATAAATGATACCATCAGTATAAGGAAAGCAGTAAAGGGACAGGGGCAGATAGAATCAATGCATGTGTATAGAATTAAACAACCAGAGGTGTGAACTTCAACCAAACAAAGTTCAATTAACTGGCATTTAAAATAATAACGAGAAATTGTTAAACTCTTTCAATCATTAGAATTACCTCTTGATAATTAATTATAAATGAAATAACATAAGGTAAAATAAAACCCAAAATCTATACATTTTATCTGCCATAACCAGTTGTTTAGGAACAATATAAACAACATTTAAAGTACTAAATGAGAAGTAAAAACATGAATTCATGAAGTTCTGTAAAATTACTAGTATTTCATCTTTTCCTCTGGTGAATGAGTTATATTGTGCCATATCAAGCAGAAAGTGTGACATTTTTGGTGTAACATATTATATATTCATGTCTTTGCTAATAAAAGTCAACTGTCCTTTTACTTACAATTTGCATTAACAGCTCATCAATATAAACGGAAATGATTTATTAAAATATTACCGAGTGGAGACTGAATGGCTCAAGGGATTGATTGGTAATGGGATATGTAGTCTTTTATTTCTAGGTCACTGATTTGAATTACATCTTGGCAGAGAGTGGAGATTATTCGGTGACATATGGTGTGTGCAACAGGGTGGTGATGTCAGTCTTATTTTCAGTAAGTGCTGTCCATTTAGGTTTCAATATTTCAAGGAAATGGCACTTGACTCCAAAGCCTGTCTCCATGGATTCAAAACATTATTATATATACATGTGTAAAAAAATGTTCATAAGGGAGATTAATGTTACCAATAACAGAAAAAAATATTATCCATTGAAACATTTCAATATGAAAATATTTTGCATGACCTATGTGGGTAGTTTTGACAAGCCTGAAAATAAATCTTTCAGGATGATTTAGGTTAACATGCTCTTTTTAGCTTTTTTTTTTTTTCCGTAATGACTTCAGAAAATACAGCTCTTTCTAAGTTAGATTTATTTTGTTTTATCATTGAGATTTTTTTATAGAAGTAAAATTAAAAATCCTACCAGAATGAGTCATAGATTGAAATAATAGAAGGTTATAATTGAGAAAAACTAAAAAATCTCCTTAACTAACATCATTTTGGGGATGAGGAATGTAAGAATTATAAAGCTAAAATGACTTTCCTAATATTGTCCAGCTGCCCTGAGCTATAGCTGAATAAGTTCCAGGCCAAAGCTCTTCTCACTGCCCTTACTATCTCTTGTTTAAGATGTAGTTCTATTTTATAAAAGTACCATCCCCTGTTCTTTTCAAGCCAAGAGAAAACAAGGAATAATTATGTTAAGAGATTTAAAAGTAATATTTGAAGAACTCATGATTATATGTGAAGAAAATCTAAAGTCTGCAGTTACACAGTTAGAATTAACAAGCACATTAACAAGATTGTTCAATACAAGCTCAATCAACAAAAATCAACCCCATTTTATATATTAGCAACAGAAATGTAGAAAATGCTACTTTAAAAACAGTTCAATAGCCCCCCCAAAAATACATAGAAATAAATCAACTAAAATATGTATAAGAATTCTATACAGAAATGTATAAATCATTAATGATATATATTGTAAAATACCTATGGAAAAAGAAGAATATGGCAGGTACTGGGATGGGGGTACAGGTTTTGTACAATTGTCAGTTTTCTCCAAACTAGTCTTGATTCAATACAATGTCAATCAAACGCCACTGTATTGGGGGAGGGGGAGGAGGCTGAAGATAGGAGGATGTGGGAAATCAAACACTGACTTTTTAAGGCATGGAAGGAGTGATATGGCAATGACCAGGAGTACCTGCTTTATTTTTTTTTAAATTTTAAAAGATTTTATTTATTTATTTGAAAGAGAGAGTGAGAGAGAGAAAGAGAGAGAGAGAGAGAGCATGAGTGGGGGGAGGGAGAGGGAGAAGCAGACTCCCCACTGAGCAGGGAGCCCAAGGACTCGGGGCACAATCACAGAGCCCAGGACCCTGGGATCATGATCTGAGCCCAAGGCAGATGCATAACCCACAGAACCACTTAGACCCACTCCCCCCAAGAGCACCTGCTTTAAAGTGAGGCTTGGCCAGGTAATTTACTTTGACCAATGGAATATGAGCAGAAATATATCCTTTGTCTGCCAAGAAGAAGAGATAAAGAGTAGTAATGTCTGCCACAAACAATACCAGGTTTTAATTTGGATGACTGGGAGAGGGATGAGTGTATATTCATGTATATTCATACCATGCCCATTCACAGATAGGTGGACACAATGATACGTGATTTTTCTATTCTGTTAGCATAGCAAATATGTTGACACCCTTTGAAGTTAGCAGCTAGATGAGGGCAAAGTAGCTATATCATGTTAACATGGCCACAAAAAACCCTTTAAGAATGAAACATAAATGTTTATGATGAAGGATGACTTACATTTATGAAAATGACTATATTGTTGTATTGCCTTGGGTTCAGTAGTAATTTGGTAAGGTAAAGAAATCCTTTAATGGTTGATTAGTTTATATACTTAAATACATAATAATTTCAAAATTGTGGCATCTTCATTAATTCTAAATGCTGGTATTTCATTTTTGTACAAAAAGTTACATTAAACTTAGTTTTCCATTAATATATGATCAAGAATAACTGGTATTATTATCATACAAAAATGCCTAATGAATACATTCTTCCATCTTTGTATTAATTACACGCTCAGTGTGTGCCTATGGTGTCCAATTTATAGAAAGCAATTTTCTTCTTTATTTAGGTTGCTGAATGGTGTACATGTTAGCATAATGGGCGACATACTGAGATGCTAATAGCCAGCATGCAGGGATTTCCCCCTGCCCCCTTCATGGCTAACTATTTTTTTAGATGTATTTTAAATTATTCCAATTCTGCTAAAACTGCTTTTTTACCCCTCTGAGGACAGTATTCACATTAGGGAAAAACCCTTAAAAATATATTCTAATTAAAAATGTATTTCACATATATTGATATATATCTTTTCTTGGATTTTGCATTGTTACCAATGATAAGAACTTAGATAATGCATCATCTTCTAAGACCATAGTCATTGATGGTATATTAATGCCATTTAACCTATAATTATATAGATATATTTTTATCAGTTCATACATAACTATAGGATGTGAACTTGGAGATAACATTTTGTACAAAACAGCAAAATTCATATTTATTTTCAAGTTTTAGTAAATAAAAAGGTTTAATGCTTCAATTCATGAATTTGAAAGAATAATTTACCTCATCCATTATTTCTGTCCTCCAATTTCTATGATAGTCTCACAATTACACTCAATACATCTAATGAGTTCCAAAATTTCATCTTTAGGAAAGAAAAGTGAGATAGTTTCCACGAAGTTTCTGCTTTCATTCACTCTCCTCCTATACTTAATTAGTTTACCTTCAGATCAAATATGGTGGTACAAAATGTGCTTTTTGGTTAGCCATGTCATAATTGGTGTTCAGATTTAATTTACTTTTATTTTTGACAGTAATAGTTTATACACAATCAAGAAAAGCCAAGTGCTATAGATCCAATTAATGAAAACAACAACAACAAACTCCTCAACCATATGTCTAGTGTGTAAACATGCATATTTCAAATACCTTAAAAGCAAGGCTTTATTGAGAAGAGTCTGGAACCTTTCTTTGAATCTTAGAACAAATTATTTTGGTTCCTATAGGTTTGTGAAATTTGTTTAAGAGGATTAGTTTTATTTACATATCAATAATAACATTTTTGTTAGAACTTGTTTTTATTTGGTTGCTATGTTGTAAGAAGATTTCCAAAGGGAGAGTGAAATTTTGACAAAACATCTGAATTTATCTCAATAGTTTCATATCATGTATACCAACACTTAGACAATCTTTAAAAGTTTAGAATAGCTAATGCACTTACTTTTGGAGTGTGAGAAATAATTAAAGGTGTCAAGAAGAGTATGAACAACCATTTTAACATGATTTTGTTCAAAAAAACATTCCACCTAAACACATCTCCAGGTTCTTTCTCTGGCTCCTTAGGGGTAGAGAAGCCCAGTAGGATCCTCTGATTTCTTTCCCCAAGAAATGGGAAAGGATGCAGACTAAGCATCACTTTATGTAACTGGGAAAAATTAGAAAAAATAAACTACTAAGATTTCTATCTCCAAATATCCATTAATATGCATGTAAAAATAGAGAAATCTATATAAATACACAAAATGGCACAAGAAGTTATGTATTAGAATTGAGGGATTCACAAAATTAGAGAAGACTTTGTAAGACTCAGGATGTCCACAAGACCAGCAAAAGAAACATATTAATGGCTAATGAAGTCTGTGTCATATAAACCACTATTTTTATTTAGGTCTAGGAGGCTATCATAGTTGCAATATGCCACATTGTTTTATGACCATCCAGAAAAAAAATAACACTTGCTATTGAAATCAATACAATCAATACTCTTGACTATAAGACCCAACCCACTTTCAAATATGGTAACATATGAAAATATATGTGATGTAAAACTCATGAGTCTGATAATTAATCAAAATATGAGGAAGCCAAAATAAATAGAATTTACCATCCCACAACTAGAAGATAGGAAAGATGCACTAGTATTGAAAAAGGAAGTGAAAAAAAAGAAAGAAAGAAAGAAAGAAAGAAAGAAAGAAAGAAGAAAGAAAGGAGGGAAGGAAGGAAGGAAGGAAGGAAGGAAGGAAGGAAGGAAAGAAAGAAAGAAAGAAAGAAAGAAAGAAAGAAAGAAAGAAAGAAAGAAAGAAAGAAGAAAGGAACTGAAAGAGGTGCAAGTAAAAATTTATATTTACAAATGGTAACCTAGCTTTAGATTTCAGCTGCTGGTTTAGTTAAACCTCTGACCTCAGCCTTATTACAACGATCAGTGAACCAAGCACAGAAAATACAAAATAAAACCATTTGTCCACAGACTGATCCCATCAGTGTGGTCAGTTACAGGGAAAGAACAAAGACCTGGGCAAGAAGTCCTTGTCCTAAACTATTCCAGCCCCTTAAGCTTCCATTTGGCTCCACACACCAGTGTAATTAGAATTCTTCCAGTAACTTCAATACATTATGAAAAGGATTCAGCTGTTTCTTGGCAGCCTCACTTCAACAGCTATATCCTCAGGCCATTGGTGTAGGCATCACACAGCCCAAAGTTCAGAAGACTGGAGTGGGTGTCACACCTGCAGAGAAATTATATTTGTTGAGTTCCTAAAAAGACAAAGCATCAAAGACTATACGTGTCAACATGGCCTCTGATTATTCATCTAAAATGGAATTCTGTTGGCATCCTCAGCCTTATGGGGAATTTTAAAACTGCTAGCCTTTCTCAGATTATTCACAGCTGCCATCCGGAGCCATGGAGAGGCTAACTTCTCAGCGGCTGCAGGGTGCTAAGTCAGCTGTGGGCGCGGCTGTCTTCAGTTCAACGGAGAGGAAAATGAAAACTTCATTTGACCTTAGGCCTGTACAACACCCTCTGATTCCATTTAGCAGAGACATTTCACTGGGGATAAATGCACATGGGTAATTTATACACCGAATACCTGTGTCTCCAGCAGAGACGTTCTTAACTGGTTAGAACCCAAGGAAGAGATAAGTAACAAGCTCCACTACAACACTTATGAAAACCAACTAACAGAAAACCAACTAACACTTAATTTAAATGACTTTAATATGATTATATAATCTTTGCATTGGCTCCAAAGTCAAACTGAATCCCTAAATCAAGCAATTCAGTATCTTCTGGTAGATAATATATACTTTTAGAGACAATTTTCTAGCAGATGATTAATGAAGTTTTTCACTTTTTTTCCCCAAATGATATTAATGTTAAAATTAAATTAACCCTCAGTGATTAAATTTTGGAGACACATTTTAGTTTTTTTTTTTTTTAATTTCTCATTTATTGGCACTAAAAAACAAAAACTAAAGTTGTTTTACAGCAATAAGAGTTGAATCTTGAAAAATCAGAAGAATTTTGGTATTTTTAAGTAAATCCTTAAGTACAAGAAAGAAACATTTCTTTTCACTCTTTAATAGCTGCTTCATTTAAAAGCCCTACTAAACAGTGTTTTTGTCAGTGATTTCTCTCCAAGCTCTATTTCCTTTCCAGATCTTGAACTGTTATTGAAAAACAGAAAAAACACTTTTTTTTCAATAGATGGATGTGGGGGAGAAGAGATGAAATGTGCTAGCAATAATGCATACGAAACTATCAGAGAAGGTAGGATTGCCAGATAAAACACAGGGCATCCAGTTAAGTTTGAATTTCAGCCAAACAATGAGACATTTTTGATAAAAGTATGTCTCAAATATTGCATAAGACATATTTATGCTAAAAAATTTTTTTGTATTTTACCTGTAATTCAAATTTAAATGAGTACTCTTGTGTTATTTTCTGAACCCGACAGTGATGTGCAGGGGTAAACTGAAAGGCTTTTTATGGTGGATTTCCTAGAGCAGCCTTTTCTTAAAGGTGCCTGTGATGGTTATCTTTATGGATCAAGCTGAGCTAAAGTGTGCCCAGATAGCTGTAAACTTTATTTCAGGATGTGTTTGTGAAAATGTTTCTAGAAGAGATCAGCATTTGCGTCAGTAGTCACAGTAAAGAAAATTGCCTTCACCAATGCAGGCGGGTATCATCCAGTTCACTGAGAAATTGGATAGAACCAAATGTGGAGGAAGAATGAATTTGCCCTCTGCCTGAGCTGGGACATCTGTCTCGAGCCCTTGGATATTGGCGCTCCTGGTTACTAGATCTCTGGACTTGGACTGGGATTTACCACAATCCCTGCTCTGGTTCTCAATACTTTGGACTCAGACTGAATTACATCGCTGCCTTTCCTGGGTCTCCAGCTTGAGATCAGAAGATAATGGGATTTCTTGGCCTCCATAATCATGTAAGCTAGTTTCTATTAGATAGCTTTTTTCGGTTCGTTTTCTCTGGAGAACTCATAACACCTATATGTTCTTTTCTTTGTTAATGCTGTGATTATCAGTTTTTAAATTTTAGAAATAACCCATTCTTCAAGACTAATTTTCACATCTCTAAATTACAAGAGATTGAGAAAGAAACTAAATAGAACATTAATTTTACATTGCAATGGATTCACATGACCCCTGCATATCAGGGACTTCCTATCCATAAAATAATAGAGTGTCCAAGTTCCTTGACCTAGGAAAGTAAAATACTCCCAACATTCTCTGCAAAACCCCAAATTTTTATGCTTATGCTTCAGATCTCCCAAAAATCTATTTTCCGCTCTATTTCACTGTTTTTTTAACAAAGAAAATCTGTGTAAGCAGCAGATATCATGTATTTAATAAATTTAACTGAAAATGCATGATGTCACAGTAGGTCCAATATATTGCACAATGCAGTGTTTGACCACCAGCCAGCCAGCACATTCATGGATACTGAATTGCCTACTTAACAGATGCTGCATGGAAAATATAATCTTTTTGTCCCTCTTGTGTTTTCCTAAACTGTACTGACCCTTCTCTCCCTATATTCCCACAGTAATTCCGGGAATACTTTTTAAAAGAAAAAGTTTGTCTATATTTATTCCTGGAGAACAAAAACAATAAGTACTATATTAAATTCAATATACAAAGTCTTTACTCAAGTGATATGTGCGAAACAATGTAAGCATTTTTTGTGACACTTAGGACTCTACTAACTCATGCCCCAAGTACACTTTGCTACTGTTCTTTCCCAGGGAGTAGAGAAGGAAAAGGGAAGAAGGGGATGTGGGGTGGGGGGAATATATACCTCTTTGGAGATTGTTAAATAGTTATAAACTAAGCATGTAATCTTAAGAAACCTTTCATATTATTACATTCTCCATTGAATAAGAAGAAACCCACAGAAAATAAAAATATCTCATACTACATATAGTCTCTTTATAGTTTAAAAAGTAAAATCTCCAAGACTTTTATTAAGACTCTAAAACTTCTGATACTTCTTACAGTATTTCAGTCTGATACTTTAGACAAATCTAAACATTACTCCAAACCTTCTCACCAATCCCTAGAATGTACTCCCTGGGATTATCTCTATCCCTAGATTTGTCACTCTGAAGGCTCAGGTGCCTCAGTGCTAACATATGGAAGAGGACTGCTAGGTCCAATACTAACAGAGGTGAGCAGGAGCCCCACATACAGTACATTATATGAGCGACAGGGGGAGAAAGACCTGTAAAACAGTAGGGGAGCTCATAGGTTAGAGGCCCAGGCTCTGTGAATTACACACCAAGACAAGGTAGGATTTATTCCAGGTCAGTCCAATATTCAAAAATGTATTAAGGTAATCAATTGCATCAACAGAGTAAAAGCAAAAATCACATCACCATATCTATAAAGTAGAAAAAGCATTTGACAAAATCTACCACCCATTATGATTTAAAACAAAACAAAACAAAAAACCTCAGCAAATTTAGAATAGAATGGCAGTTCCTCAACAAAATAGATAATATCTACAAAAAACAAAAACAAAAACAAAACCCACCACAACCGCAAAAAAGCATACAGCTAATATCATAATTAATGGTGAAAAGCATCTGTCATTTAGGCTCTAAAAATTTATCTACTAGTTTAGGCTCCAGTAACATAATTTTTCTTGGGAATAGCTTTTGTCAAAAAGAAGGGAATGCTCTAGAGCATTTCAAAATAGTTACTTTTCCCCTCCCCTACCAGATTTTTCTCTGATACTACTGTGATATTTTGGTCAAGCTCTTAGAGGTAAAAAACAAAAGTGTTAGGGCCCTCCATGATGGTTTCTTCCCTCCAGAGGGTTTTTTTTGGTTGTTTGTTTGTTTGTTTGTTTGTTTTGTTTTGTTTTGTTTTGTTTTTTAACTCTCAGACTTGTCCATGCTGTGCCTCCACCAATTTATCATTTCAGATTTTCCTACCACAGCACTTGTTCCCAGGGAGGTTTCTGTTCCTGGGTCTCTGCGGAATTATGGGGTTTAAGTTTCATTTAAATTCCAGTTAGTTAACATCCAGTGTAATATTTAGTTTCAGGAGTAGAATTAGTGATTCCACACTTCCTTTCTATCACCTGGTGCTCATCACAAGTGCTTCCTTAATGCCCATCACCCGTTTTCCCCATCCCCCCCCAACCACCTCCCCTCTAGTAACTAGCAGTTTGTACTCTGTAGTTAAGAGTCTTTCTCTGTGTCTGTCTTTCCGTCTCTACAATTTTAGAGGCAGCAGTTTGCCCTGTGACTTCATTTCTTTGATGGATCCAAGAACAGTTTTTGATTTTTCAGTTTGATCAGCATTTTATTTGTTGTTAGGAGGGAACGATGACTTCCAAGATCCTTACATGTCCAGAAACTCGAAGTGAAGATTTCAATTACCTTTTAAATGTTCATATATATATATATATAAAATACAAGCTCATCCTTCCTTCTTTTTCACCAAATAAGCTAATAAGCTATATGAAGCATTAATTGAAGTCATCATGATTTCTGTCACTTTATCTACTCATGCAGAGAATATATTTTTCTTCAGTATTTCGCAGAAAGCCACTCCTCCTGTGGTGGTGGGGATTCAGTTTTATTTACTGACACCCTAAAATTTGTAAATTACTATACTTTATAAACTTTACTTAATTTCCCACTCAAACTATAAAGTAAATATATATTATTAGGGTGGGGTTTTTTGTTTTGTTTTGTTTTTTTAAAGTAGGCTCCACACCCACTATGTAGTCCAATGCAGGGTTTGAACTCATGACCCTGCGCATCAGGACCTGTGCTGAGATTAAGAGTCAGATGCCTAACTGACTGAGCCACCCAGGCACACCAGGGCAGGGTTTGTTTTGTTTTTGTTTTAGAAAATAATATGCTGTGAGATTAAGTGAATTGTTTGGCATGGGATCTATTTATGACATTTCATTTTAAAGGTGGTTATAAAATGGTACAATAGTTTCTGGAGTTGAATTCCAGCAGTATTACTGAATTTTAGTATGACCAGAAAAGATGATACCAGATGTTTCAGTAAATATGGATGGATAGGAAAATTATTTATAAATGATATTTATCACTTAATTAAAATGTCAGCTGGAGCAACCTAAATATTTTAATTATAAAGAGGAAAAATATAATCAGGATTTGACTAAATGTTTATTTGTTACTTCTTTTCCAATTATATACATGATTTTAGGGTCTAGAATTCATTTGTAGATATTCACAAGCAACAGAAGTTATAGGCTTTTATATATGCTGAGAAAATTATAGTTTCTGTTAAGTAAATTTTGTGTTACCTTTGTTTCTCACAATAAAAAGTATAAAAAAAGACACATTCTGCTTGTAAAGGCATGTCAACCAATAAATTATTTTTGTAGTTTGGAACTTTGCAAAGAATCTGACAGCTTTTCCAATATACTGGGTCTTGTAACCTTATCCACACTATTGGTATTCTATGTTCCCAAAGTTTTAAAAAGTAATATCCAAAAAAAAAAAAAAAAAAACTGTTGAAAAGCCACTGTTTAAAATGATTGCTTACTTGAACAAGTGCCTACCAAGCTATTTTTCTATAAAGAAGCTCAAAAGAACTTGTACCACATAACTGTTTAAGTTATAATAGAAATTTAAAAGAATAAGAGAAAACATTAATTAGAGCCCTTTTAAAAGCTTCATGACAGGCCAACACTAAAATATAATAATAGTTTTAAATGACTATCTATACAAATCTGTTCCTTTTATTTTCACAAAGGCACTTAGAGTGTCATCTAAAATTGCTCCAATATAAAATGGTTAATTCTTATAAAATTGTGCATTCATTTATTCAGCAAATATGTTCTGTTCTAATCATTTAAGTAATACTTGATTAAAATACAAGTAAATATATTTTTATAAAGTAAAATTCTAAAGGTGTCCATGATTCTATAATTTTAGCCTAATACCAAAGTATCCATTGCAAAAGATTTAATGTAGCTTGTAAGAGGGTATGTAAGAGTTTTCATTGTTCTTATTCTTACTTTATGTAACCTTTCTTTTAAAAAGCCGCAATCATATTTAAGTCACCTAAAAATGGTGACATGAATTCTCTATGAAGTTTTAAAATATAAGATGTCCGTTTCTAATGTAAGGCATTACCCTATAGGCACAAGATCAAAATAACAGTTCTTTACTTCTGACTAACTTAGCTGAATGGGAGTGTTTAAAATTCTATATAAAAATCTCACTAATCTAATTTCAGTAATTGAGAAAGTTGGTCCTAGAAAACAGGGATGAGTGACATGTACCGGGCTCTTTTTTTTAAAAAATTTTATTTATTTATTCATGAGAGACAGAGAGAGAGAGAGAGAGAGAGAGAGAGAGACGCAAAGGCAGAGGGAGAAGCAGGTTTGATCCCAGGACCCCGGATCATGACCGGAGCCAAAGGCAGACGCTTAACCGACTGAACCACCCAGGTGTCCTCTACAAGGATTTTTAGCAACATGATTATCTTTTTTAAATGCTAGATAAACATATGATAAAACTTAAAATTAATTCAAGGTAAAGAAGATCCAGCTCCAAACAACAGACTTGTACTTAGGAAAAAATATAAATGTTGGAGTCTTCATTCTACATTCAGTCTCGCAATCAAAATATTTGTTATAAATCTTATGATACTGTGATATAAAAAAGTTTAGACCATGAAATAGTATTTTTTGAAAGTGGTGCTATATACTTAAAGAAAAAAAAAAGCACTTACTGGAATTCAACACAAAATATAATACAACTAATAGGAAAATTCAATAATACAGATAATAAATTGACTATCAAAATAATGTTTTA
The DNA here is from genome assembly GCF_017311325.1 of Ursus maritimus. Lineage (NCBI taxonomy): Eukaryota > Metazoa > Chordata > Mammalia > Carnivora > Ursidae > Ursus > Ursus maritimus. Next base: position 23,872,744 of record NW_024426552.1, read on the forward strand.
AACTAAAATGATTCTATACATCAATAATGAAGCAACAGAAAAAGAAATCAAGGGATCAATCCCATTTACAATTGTTGAAAAACCATAAGCTATGTAGGAATAAACCTAACCAAAAAGGTAAATGGTCTGTACTCTGAAAACCATAGAACACTTGTGAAAGATATTAAAGAGAACACAAAAAATTGGGAAAACATTCCATGCTCATGGATTGGAAGAACATTGTTAAAATGTCTACGCTACCCAAGGAAATCTACACATTTAATGCAATCCTTATCAAAGTATCACCAGCATTTTTCAAAAAGCTAGAACAAACAATCCTAAAATTTGTATGGAACCATAAAAGACCCCTGAGTAGCCAAAGCAATCCTGAGAAAGAAAACCAAAGCTGGAGGCTTTTATACACACACACACACACACACACACACACACACACACACACACACAGACTTTTGGGGGGTTGCATTTTTTTTGTTTGTTTCATGTTTTTATTTAAATCCTAGTTGTTAACATATAGTGTAATATTGGTTCAGTAGAATTCAGTGATTCATCACTACCTATAACACCCAGTACTCATCATAAGTGCCGTTCTTAATACCTATCACCCAATTAGCCCATCTATCGACTCTGTTTTGAATGCCTATTTCTTCAATATGGTGTCGGGGAATTCTTATATAGAACATCCAGTTTTATCCCCAAGCATATTATTCTCTTGAATAAGTTCCTATCTAGAGGATAACTCCTTAACCTACAGATATCCGCATCCAGCAGCCTTTTGGACATGCTGACGTAGAGCCCCAGAGCTACCTGATATTAAGCATATGCAAAAATGCAACAACTCTTCAGAACCCTAAAACTAGAAACTGAAAAATATGAATCTTTTTAAAGTGTGCATGACACATTTATACAAATGGATAATATACTAAACTATAGAAGCAGTCTAAATCTCAAAAATAAAATTATACAGAATAAATTCTTATCAGGATGCTATTAGGTTGATATTAAGCACATAAAGGTAGGGGCATCTGGGTGGCTCAGTCAGTTAAGTGTCTGACTCTTGATTTCAGCTCAGGTCATCATCTCAGGGTCATGGGATTGAGCCCTGCATCAGGCTCCTTGCTCAGTGGAAAATCTGCTGGGGGTTCTCTCTCTCCCTCTCCATCTGCCCCTCTCTCCCTCTTTCAAATAAATAAGTAAATCTTTAAAAAAATAAAAGCACATAAAGATAATTAGAAATTTCCTGCATACTGAAATTAAGAAACCCACTTCTAGCTACCCCACAGGTGAACAAGTAAATTGTAATAGAATTAGAAAATATTTTAATTGAATGGTAACACCAAATATATTGGAAATGAAGTACATAGGAGTGAAGTATTCTTTTAGAAAATACAGGAATGAAGTATTTTTTTTTAGAAAATTAGGAACGTATCAGCAAAATAATCTCCAAAAAATGGAAGGAAAAAATAGAGATAAGAACAGAAATCAATAAAATAGAAACAAACATAGGGAAGATAATTAAAGCCTAAAGGACTTTCTCTGAAAATATTATTAAAATTGCTAAATCCCTTATGAGACTGATCATTAGGTAATATTGAATCTGGAAATCTCAAGTTTATTGCCTAACACAACATCTCAAATGTACATTTTGGATTGTAAATTTCACTTTTTTGAAAATTTTTTTCTTATTTTGTTTTTTATAAATATGAAATTGAATAAATCTTAAATAAATATAGTAAGTAAAAAATATCTGTAAGTTGCAAAAGTCATATATAATCCTAAGAAGAAAATTGAAATGTCAGAGTAACTAGATATGTCAGACAAAGGGCTGACCCTCTTACTCTTTAAATATCTTTTTTTTTAAAGATTTTATTTATTTATTTGGCAGAGAGAGAGACAGCCAGCAAGAGAGGGAACACAAGCAGGGGGAGCGGGAGAGGAAGAGGCAGGCTCCCAGCGGAGGAGCCTGACGTGGGGGCTCGATCCCATAACGCCAGGACCACGCCCTGAGCTGAAGGCAGATGCTTAATGACTGAGCCACCCAGGCGCCCCACTGTTTAAATATCTTTAACAAAAACAACAATGTATCTCTGTATAAAATTATCCAACATTATAAATATGCTTTCAACAAAGGGAATTTATAAATTTGGGGTAAGTCTTAACTCCTTAGTAATTGCAAATTAAAACAACAAACAATAATGAACCCACACATGGGCAAAGGTGTGTTGAGGACTGAGCTCTAAGAAATATTTTGTTAGATAATTGGCAAAAGCAAACTGGTCAGTAATTTGAAAAGCCCCAGATTTCAAGACACAAAATTATGCATTTGTCATTCCCATCAATTTATGAATTTAGCAATTTTACGAATCCATTGTCTTTGATGGTTATCTCTCCTGTGTGTATGTTTTTTATGTCATTAATTTATGCTTTCATCTTTATTATTTTCTTCCTTTCTTCCATGTAATAAAATAATAAAATCTAAGGTGGAATAAAATTCCAAGTTGTATTAGTTTTCTATCACTGAGTAACAAATTATGAGAAATTTAGGGCTTAAATAGCATGGAGTTTTTTAGCTTACAATTCTATAAGTCATAAGTCTGAGGCAGGCACAGCTTGTTTTAAGACCCCGCTGAGGTCTTACAAGGCTGAAATCAAGTGAGGCTGGGTTTCATTTCTTTTTGGATACTCATTCTCCTGCAAGCTCATTCACCTTGTTGGCCAACTTCAGTTTCTTGCAGTTTCGGGATTGAAATATCCATTCACTTGCGGGCTGGCACCTGGAAGCTGTTACTTGCGCCTACAGACTGCCTACATTCCTTGTCATGTGGCCCGTCCATCCTCAAAGCTAGCAACAGAGTATCTCGTAAAGTAGAATCTCTCTGGTGCTTTAAATCTTTTCTTCAGGAAGGGTCACATGATAGGTCTTCTTTTTGAAGGGTCACATGGTAGGTCAGTCGCACTGAGGATAATTTCTCTTTCTTAATGTCACTGTGCCATATAACGTAACCTAATCACTTGGTGTTATTAGCCCATTATATTCACAGGTTCTAGGGATTATTCAGGCAGTGTACACCATAAGGTGCTAATCTTTGTGGCAACCTTAGAATTCTGACCACCACACTGATTAAGAGCAAGTAAAAGGAGATAAAATACCATGAACACACACACATCACTGAAAATAATTACACCAGAAGTTTCACAGTTTTCCTTTGCAAATGACAAAATTGGTTTTGCTGTTGTTTCATTTCATTACAGTGATTTTTAATCTTTAATAAGCATAAGTTAAATAAGCTTTATTTTATTAAAACCCTTCATCCAACATTATTGTGGATATTTTCAGTTCTATTATATCAATATGCTTACAAAGTTTGACTAATAACATTTATATATGAAAAATAAAACAGGGTGGCTCAGTTGATTAAGTGTCCAATTCTTGATCTCAGGCCAGGTCTTAATCTCAGGGTTGTGAGATCAAGCCTCAAATTATAAAAAAATAAAATCAATAAAATATTTTTAATTATGTTAGTAGAGAAGAACACATTTTGGGTGTTTAAAATATCTACACTTTTTTTAAAAATATAAATTCATTTTAACATAATGGAAGGGGAGAGATACTACAAAACTACAGTGATAAAATCATATGTAATTAAAAAAGAAAATATTACTTTCTAAATGCCTTTCTGATAAATCAAGATTTTCATATTTGGTTTTAGTTCAAATGAAAGCATTTCTATTTATTTATCTCTCTGTTACATTACCCATTCATTTTGATTATGAAAACCCAGGCTGACTTCACTCTGCCCCCCACACCACTCCTCTAGCCTCGTCCACACAGTGACCAGGTTTCATATGTTCAGGAAATTGAAACCCATCTTCCCTTTAACATAGGGAAACAAGTGGAAAGGCAGAAGTGGGTAGAAATCATACTGCAATCTAAAGCCAAATAAAAGTGACTTTTCTTTACAAGTTCTAATAAATCATGGGTACTACTATCTCTCCCATCAAACAATTTAAAAATGTATTCACCTATTGAAATGCCACCATACATGGATTATCATTTACAGATTTTTACCTTTTTTCATTAATTTTCATCATTTAAAAAAAACCTCTGAAACTACAAAACAAGCAAAACCTTAGGAGTGAAGAAGATATGTAAACAAGTCTTACTTGCAATTAAAAAATAAAGTTAATTTGAACACTTTTGAGGAAGAATTGTTTTATTAAAAGCTTAAGAAAAATGTGGGTGCTTACAATAATGATATATACAAAGAAAAAATCTTTAGCAGAGCTTGTGTGCAACTTAATTATTTTGTAAGTGATGAGAGACTCAATATTCTATAAGTAAAGGTATAATCAATTTTTCCCTTTAGCAAGATAATTAGTGGTTCTTGTTTTTAAAGTATAAAAGTACTACAGAAAGTAATTAATTGTTTTCTTACCTGAAATTGCTTCCTAATCACCTAGTTATTCCTAGTAGAAGTCAAACTGGAAAAGAAGTGGAAATTATTAACACCTACATACATTCAGAAGTGTGATGTAACAGAGTTTTCACTAAAATGTGTATTTCTTGTTTTCATTTTTAATTAAGTTCTATTTTAAACACAATGTCTTTATTTCAAACTAATATCATTCATGAGCAGAGAAGAAAGAAAAAATAAGAAAAGAGACAATACACAATTCAAATAAGGCTACTGGAGAGAAAAAATGATGTGAATATTTGTTCTAACGGTAAACTTGAATTTTTAATATAGAAGTATTTTATGTGAATACGTAGACTACGTTTACTATATCAAATTTTGCTAAATGTGTGATTATACTTTTATTTCCCAGAAAGTTGTGGCATTAATATTAACTGATCTTAAATACTCTTTAAATTATATCTTTAATATGATGACAATAGTTCTCCGTAATGTCATCTGAGTGGAAATGTCAAATACAAAATGTGTTCATGGAAAGATTTCAAATAGTTATAGATGAATACCTATGAATCATTTGTTTTATAAAAACTATATACACATATAACATATAAAGTATTATCTAATGCAAGTAGTTTAGTATTCAGACTTTATGTATTCACTTAGTAAGGAAATCTTATTTAGTTCAATTTGATATTGTCTTATAGCACATCTGACATCTCCAGCAATATTTTTAGCTAATTATATTTTAACATGTGTTTTGAATTTAGATTTGTAAGGAATTTCTTTTACCTTAACAATCTCCACTTTATCTTCGCAAATGGAGGTCACACTGACGGTTGTCCTAAAGACTCAAAGAACGGAATGGAATTGATAAATGTAATACCCATATTCCTACAAAAATGTTTCACAAATTTGATTTGTCTGTGTATAGAAGGGTTTATCAGATTATTTTTTTTTAAATATCAAGGCCTTGGAATTCTGCTTTTGTAAATCAAACATTATTATTTTAATTTAAAACTAAATAACGTACTTTGCCAAATATTTTAATTAATTTAATTCACAAGCAATATTTTACTTCATTGCATTAATCTATGAATGCTATTACTACCTTGTGACTTTTGAGGTATTTGGTTTGTTCTGATAATTAATAATCATTTTGAATCTGAAATATATGTGGTAAATCAGAGGCACATTTCTGGTTTTACGAATCCCCGTCTGGTTAGATCTGACACTGGATTGTCATAATCACAACAAATCTCATATTCTTTCCCCCTTTTCAGTCTCTCTTGTGACCCTGTTTGCCTCCTCCAAGCCTGAGGGCCCACCTACCACCGTTAAGCACCTTTTCAACTTCCTCTTCTCCACACCCGGTATGTTAGAGAATAAACCATTCTACCAATGTAATGCCTCCCAAAGATGCTTCTACCTATTCCTTCCTCTCTCCTTTCACCCAGAGACAACCTCTTGAGGTCCACTGTAGCAAATTCAAGTCACCTCTGCAATTTGGACTTTGCTACCCTAGCCCACGTCACATGCTGTTTTAGATTGAAAATTCTACAAGACAAATTCAGCTTTTCAGCCTATCAGCACCAGTATGGTGTCAGGCATCTGCTCACACTGGTTAGCCCCTTTGCACTAAAGAGCATAAATATTTTGAATTATCATCATTTCCAGTGCCACCTAAGATAATACACCTTCGGTAAATATCATTCATGAACATTTTTCTGTTGCTAACAATCAACATATTCATCTCTGCTATTTCAAATTGTTAAGGACTTCTATGACACAAATCACATCATTTGAGAAACATAGTATAATATTCTTTAATATATGTGTGACTATTTCACATATTCTCATAAGGGAGTGAGGTTTTTTATCTATAAATAATTTTATAGATTAATGTAGTATTAGAAGCACTTATTTAATTTGTGGGGAAACTAGTCTTCTGAATGTTTGATACTATTCACTAGGTTTTATTAAGTTCATAATAAATTTCAAATGTCAGAAGAGATTCTGATGATGAAACACTTAAAATTATCCTAGGTAAGGATAAGAAAAAAAATAACACTCTAAACTGAATGCATATAGCAACAGAGAAGAACTTCGTTTTTGTCAAAATTTGATGAGAATCTTAAGTATCTAAGATTTTCTTTTGAAGATTTTATTTATTTGAGAGAGATAAAGACAGAGACAGAACACAAGCAGGTGGAGGGAGAGAGGGAGAGGGAGAAACAGACTCCCCACTGAGCAGGGAGCCCAACACAGGACTCAATTCCAGGACTCCGGGATCACGACCTGAGCCAAAGGCAGATGCTTCACCAACTGAACCACCCAGGTGCCCCAGAATCTAAAATTTTGTAATGAAAATTCACTGAGCCATGAGTCAGGAGGAACAGTTTCTGATGTTAATTGTTTTACTAATTGACTATAGTTCTCAGTAAGTCACTTAATCATTTAGGTAATGTTTTCCTCAAACATAAAGTGAGGGGAAATTGGACTAGATAATCTGTTTTGTAGCTCTAATACACACAGACAAATTGCCAGTTAGTAAGACCAAACCGCGGAAAGAGAGGAACATCCCTAGTTCTAATATACACCACATACCCTTCCTTAATGTGGGGATACAGCCAACAGAGTACAGCAGAATACTTGATTCCGTGATGGGCTTTGATATTAGGCTTTAATTCTACCTTTTGACCCAGTCAGGTAAGAAACAGAATTAAATAAGGAAAAACATATCTATGGAGGGATGTATTGGGATAGGAGTTTAATCAGAGATTATAGAAACCCACCTAGAAAAATTGTTGCCTTCCATAATCATGAAATTTGGCTTTTATGAAACAAATGTATAAAAACTTCCTATTTGGACTATTTCAAGTTTAGTCAATGATCATTTTCTAATATTAATACTACTATGACACTTTTGGAAAATTGCTATATGTAGAGGGTTAAGAGTACAGAGTAGGCATTCAATGTACATTGCTAAATGATCTATATATAATATTGCATAGAATTACTAGGAGTTTGTGAAAATTAATTCCAAAAGATTCTTAAAACATTAATGTAGTATTTGCATTTTAATTTATAATCAAAATTACTATGTGTCTTTTAATTCCTTAATAAATATTCTGTATTGCTTAAAATTTTTTGAACGATTCATCCCAATATATTTGTAAATTGTAAAAATTGTAATATTTGTACATTTAAAAAAATATTTGAAATTGTAAAAAAAATATTTGAAATTACAAGGTGTTCCAGGGATTAAGCAAGAAATCAGCTCATTAATTAATTAATTCATTCATTTACAAACTTCTTTGATGAATCTTACATTACAGGGAGGTAAACAATAACTAAAACCCTTATAAATAAATAAATAAATTCTATAGTATTGTAGAAAATATGTGTTTTGGAAAAATCAGAGCAAAGGAGGTCAGATGTACTACTAGCAGCTCGGCAGCTGCTTTTCAAGTTTTATTTGTTTTTTTATTATTTTTATTAAGATTTATTTATTTATTAGAGAGAGATTGAGAGAGAGCAGGCAGGGAGCAGAGGGAAAGGGAGAAAGAGAATCTCAAGCAAGCTCTACGCTAAGCACAAGCCCGACACTAGGCTTGATCTCACAACCCTGAGATCATGACCTGAGCCACAATCAAGTATTGGACGCTTAACTAACTGAGCCACCCAGCCACCCCTTTTTTAAGTTTGTTTTAAAAATATAATTAGGAGTGCCTGGGTGGCTCAGTCAGTTAAGCATCTGCCTTCAGCTCAGGTCATGATCTTCGGGTCCTGGGATGAGCCCTGCATGGAGCTCCCTGCTCAGCAGGGAGCTGGCTTCTCCCTATCCCTCTGCCCTTCCCCCCCTCATGATCTCTCTTTCTCTCAAATAAATAAATAAAATCTTTAAAAAATAATATAATTAAAATGGCACTTAGTTTTCTATGGGAAAAGATATTTACCTTTAATAATTATTTAACTTACTTACTACAGTATTAGTCCTAGCTAGTCTGTGGTAGAGTTCAAGATAATCTGTCGGGTTCGGGGAGCAAGTAGGTGGATAGGATGAGACAGGGTCTCAAAACCCCTTTCTAACACACACGCACTGGATAAATGAAATACCTATTTTCTGACTGTTAGCTATAAATTACTAAAATGGAGAGGTGTAAATTAAGCTCATTATTTTGGTAGGCATGTTTTATCTTAAAGAACTAACTTTGAACAAAAGAATTTTTCAGTGAAAGAAATATATTTTCCATGAAAAATTTGTTCATGATTATTAATCCTATAGAATATATCACAAAGTGTGAGAGTCTTGTTTTATGTTTTAATTGATCTAGAACACTCTACTTGGCACATAATTAAATATATGCTTTCCAGTAAATATAGCAATGGTATTCTAGCTTATGGATCCTGATGGAAAAACTAGCTGATGGGAAAATTAAAAAAAAAAAAAAAAAAAAAAGAATGAAGAAAAGAAAATATTTAGGAACTTTCCATGAAAGGTAACTTTTTAAAATTTGCATATTTTATCTGTTTTAAACATAAATAAAAACTCAGGACTTCACCATGAATAAAACTATACCAGACGTTGAATTTCTGGCAAAAGAACCCAAAAATAACGAATTAACCATTGCTCCCAAAGTCAGGGAATGCCAAACAAAGAAAAAAATTTTCTCTTGTAACTCTGATGAAATAATGGCTTGGCCTCTTCAGACATTCTTATCTAGCTTTATTTAGGAATTTTGATATTCTTACAAAAAAGGTAGGACTCAAGATCATTAAAAAGAAGATTAAAGAGAAGTTGAAGTATCTTCTGTAAATCAAGTGAAGATCTTGCAAGATTACAAGTCCTATTAGTAGCGGTAGCTATAACATCAATATTTTGGTTGTGAATGAAAAATATTGAACACATTAGTTAGTGCTGCTAATAGGAAAAAAGCATTTGGGAAACTGTTGAAACCAAGTCCTCTTTTAAAGGAATAGGTAGTAGAAGAATGAGCTATACTTAGGAGTTCAGAGATAAAATTTTAGTTACATGTATATATATATAATATATAACATACAGTATATATCACATTACTTATACATAGGTATTTTTATATAAGTATATTAAATATTACATTATACAGTGTATATATATTATAATATATATTAATATATGTATACCAATATATATATTACACTAGGAACTTAATTTGGAAAGGTTAAGACTGCTTAAATAGTAATTTTCTAAGGAAATCAGTTTGTGCTTGGAATATTTTTTAAGAACATTTGACAGTCGATAAATAAACATTACTAGTGAAAATTTTATTGTCCAAAAGTGAATTCTCTAAAGTAGTGATTAAATGAAAAACATGGAAAGATGTTTCAGAATGATTTTGGGACTTAGTCTTCAACTGCGTAAAAAAGGAGATGAAAAAACTGAGAACATACGTTTCTCAGAGTGTGGGTTCTTTGGGGAAAAGCTGCATTTTTCACACATTACCAATTTGTGATAATTTATGTTTTATAATGTGTGTTCTGAGATCTTCAAAGGGCAAGGATTTATACATAAACCTTTTTATTAAAGGCACTATATATATATATATATTTATTTATTTATATATTTATTTATTTATTTATTAGTCAGGAGCACACTATACTTTTCTTTTTTTTACTCCATTACATTGTTTTACACATACACACACACATATGAATGTATATGTGTGTGTATATGTGTGTATATGTATTATATATATTCAGTTAGCTTATATTTTTTTGTATATAGAAGTGTGATACACTTAAAAATATGGAACTCAACTTTTTAAAAATATGTAAACTTGCAGGAAATTGCAAAAAGGTTTTTTATAATACTTAGCTTGTATTTAGCTTCTTTAATAGGTTTAAAATCCATTTCAAGTCGTTGCCAAATGTTTCACTGAGGACTTATGATACATCCAACCATCAGAAAAGTCAAACATGTATTCTATTCTGGGTACCTTGGAACTTCATGGTTATTTAACAGCTTGATAATGCACCAAGGAAAAAACACTGCACTACATTGGCCCTTATTTTCCATATGAGTACGCGTCTATACACAACGACCATGTTCTAGCTCATGGGTGAAAATTTCATCCACATTTAAGCTTTCATATTTAGATTATAAAGAAAGAACTCCTGTCACCCTAAAATACTGAAAGCTTCTGGAAAGCAGAAATGATGCATTGTGATGTTTACAGGCATATGTAGTTAGAACCTAAATGAAGTTAGATGACATTTCTTCGTGCAAAAATAGACAATGTTCAAGAACGATTTTCTCATGAAAAGGTACAAGTTAATACAGCCACCACACTTCTAAGAAATTATTAGAATTTAATATAGTGTTATCCCTTAATTTTTAAGTAAGAAATGTAAAACAACCTTTCTAGGGATATCTCTCTACAGATATTTTGGAAAGTAAGAACAGTGCTTTTTGCTTAGAAAAACATAGTAATTAAAATTATTATTCTTAGAAGAAGCATATAGGTAGATTCAAAATAGTTTTGGTAGATTAGCGTGCAAGTTTCTTTAGCTCAGGCCTTATAGAATATATTTCTTGAACTAGAGGCATGAATTGGTGTCTTTTTTCCTTTAGGGCACAAACCTAGATAGACAGTGAACTGCCACGAAAGCCTCCTGAATTTCGAATAGGCAAAGCACCCCAAGTACAATGGGCTGCACTGGTCATTTTTAATCATTTTGTATCACCTGATAAAATAACATCTATCTACCTGGAGACAGCATATCAGTATATAACTTGTGCACAAATTAAAGAATTCTACATCTGTGAGGACCAGAACTGACTAGAGATCTAGGTTGGCTCTCCAATCTTCTTTATTATTCCACTAACTGATTGTGTAAACACCTTTTAGGACAGAAAACCTAATAATATTGTGATAATAATATCGACATATCAATAATGCATTTCCAAAATGCTATCCCTTTAGCATTCACAAACTTGTGAGATGTGAATGGTGTCACTACCATTTTATAGATGTGAAATTGAGGTTCAGATGTCAAATTACTTGCTTCAGGTCCCAAACCTCTCACGTGTCAGCTCTTTCTTTGGATTCAGAAATCGAGTACCTTGTCCTTAGTCCTCTATGTCCTAAGTCTCAGAACCTCTATGGTTAAATGCATTCTTCTTTCTAATTAATGAAGTTACCTTTTAAGTTCTTTCAGTACAAAATATAAATAAATAACATGAATGAAAATGTCACTAAGTTTTGTGGGACGTATACCCAGGAATGTGTAACAGAGAATAATGGGGCCAGAGCAGGGAGAGGGCTGCTTCAGATGAGGAAGTGCTTCAGCGCAGGAGAGAACATCGAAGATGAAAAGTGAAGGGTGGGGGCGAGTGGGTATGGGGTTATCAGGGAGTAAAATATCCCAGGCAGAAGATTCAGTAAAGACAAACAAGTCTTCTCAATCCAGGTTATCCACCTTTTAAAGGTTCACACATCTGGAACCTAGCCAAAGAAAAAGCAAATACAGTCTAAATGCAGATTGGCCTAGTGGGTGTGGGTACTGCAAAAGGAACAACAGCTTGGAGCCAGGATGTTAGTACAGAGAGATGCTGGGGCATCCAAGTGCAAATGATTGTGTTCTCGCAGATTCCCACATTGGCTTCTCTGAAGCAGATATGGTGGCTGACTCTTGACACTTTGAGACAGTATTTTCAATCCACATGATCTCAACTGGGTCACATAGTCTTCCTTCCTCCCTTCCTCCCATCCTCTTCCTTCCTTCCTTCCTTCCTTCCTTCCTTCCTTCCTTCCTTCCTTCCTTCCTTCCTTCCTCCCTCCCCCTCCTCTACTCTTTTTCTTTCTTTTTTTCTTTTTCTTTCTTTCTTTCTTTCTTTCTTTCTTTCTTTCTTTCTTTCTTTCTTTCCTTCTTTCTTTTTTTCTTTCTCCTTTCTTTCTTTTTCTTTCTTCTTCCTTCCTTTTTTCCTTCCTTCCTTCCTTCCTTCCTTCCTTCCTTCCTTCCTTCCTTCCTTCCTTCCATAGACTCTTTTTTTTTTTACAGCAGTTTTAATCAAGTTCACAGCAAAACTGAATAGAAGGTACAGAGATTTCTCATAGACCTTCTGCTCCCACATGAACATAACCTCTCCCATTACCAATATCCCCCACCGAAGTGGTACATTTGGTACAACGGATGAAGCTACATTAACACATCATCACCCAAAGTACATAGTTTACATTAGGGTTCAGTCTTGGTGTTGTACATTCTTTGGGTTTTGACAAATTTATAATCACATGTATCCACTATTAGAGTATCACATAGAATATTTGCACTGCTCTGAAAATCCTCTGTGCTTTCCCTGTTCATCTCTTCCCCACTCCCCATCTCCCTGACAACCACTGATCTTTTTTTTTTTTTTTAAGATTTTATTTATTTATGTGACAGAGAGATAGCTAGCGAGAGAGGGAACACAAGCAGGGGGAGTGGGAGAGGAAGAAGCAGGCTTCCAGCGGAGGAGCCCGATGTGGGACTCGATCCCAGAACGCCGGGATCACGCCCTGAGCCGAAGGCAGATGCTTAACGACTGAGCTACCCAAGCACCCCAACCACTGATCTTTTTACTTTCTCCATAGTTTTGCCTTTTCCAGGATGTCATATAGTTGGAATCATAATAGGATATAGTCTTTTCAGATTGGCTTCTTTCGCTTAGTAATATGCATTTAAGCTTCCTCCATCTCTTTTCATGGCTTGATAGCTCTTCTTTAGTGTTGACTAACATTCCATTGTCCAGACGTGCCACAGTTTTTTTATTCACTCACCTACTGAAGGACATCTTGGTTGCTTCCAAGTTTTGGCAATTATGAATAGAGCTGTTATAAACATTCCTGTGCAAGTTTTTATGGGAACATAAGTCTTCAACTCCTTTGGGTAAATACCAAAAAGCATGATTACTAGATTACATTTGATGGTATGATTAGTATTACGAGAAATTGCCGATCTGTCTTCCAAAGGGACTCTGCCACTCTGCGTTCACACCAGCAATGAATAAGAGTCCTTGTCGGTCTATATGCTCACCAGCATTCGCTGTTTTCAGAGTTCCGGATTTTGGCCATTCTAATAGGTGTGTATGGTGTCACTTTCTTTTGAAATCAGAGTAGTAAACTTGTTATCTTTCTATCTTCCAATCTTCACAGAAATGCTCAACCCTATTCAATCTCTTCCTTGTTACACTGACTGCTTTTCCTAGATATATTTTTATTTGCTTATCTTCTAATTGCATAAATGTAACAGATTTAAAACATAACTAGATTAATTACATTCTCCTCCCCAAACTAATCAATGACGCTTTTGTCAATCCTAATGGACACTTTCCTGAATTTCACATATATTTTCCTAAATTTCGTTATTTACCAACAAAAGCACACCTTTATTTACCAATAAAAACACAATAGGCGCTTTCACCTATCCTCTTATGATCAGTAGCACTTTACATTGTTCTTAGAGAGACAGATGAAACTATGTTAATCATGCTCTTTCTCTATTTTCACAAAATTTTTGTTTTTTTAACATAGATTTTAAAAAATTACAAGATTGGTATCCCATTAATAATTTTTATAAATATATAGCCTTTTTAGAGAGTAGATATTTATGCATACATAATAACTATGTTTCTAGCAGATTTTATTGCCTTTCTATTTTTACTGTCATAATGGTCACCAGGCTCTTCTGTCAGATTCCATAGTTTAACATTGACTCATTAAAACCTAATTTATTTTAATCTATTAAATTGCCACAACATAATATAATAAAAAATATTGTTATAATAAAAAAAAGAAATGTTTTACAATAAAGTGGGATTATAGTGAAAAAAAAAACCCAAAAACTAATGATGTACTGTATAGTGACTAACATAACATAATAAAATTTTTAAAAATGAAAATAAATAAATAAATAAATAAATAAATAAATAAATAAATAAATTGCCACAACATAACCTAGGCAAGTCCCTTTAAGTTAGCATAGCACACATTTTTGGGAGAACACTTTCCATTTCACCAAAACCAAAGTGGCTTCGACTCATCTTAGTCTTCTCTGTTCCAAATGAATGACATATTCCCCAATTACTCTGTATTCTCCTCTTTCATTTCTCAGCCACACTGGAAGGTGGGTAGAGGCCATGTGATTAGTTTTTGCCAGTCTATTGTGCCTGGAAGTGATATGGATGCCCATGAAGTGATGATTCGGGAAGCCACATGTAGATAGGGTGGTGTTAAACAACAGAAGCACATATCTTGGGTTCTGATATCATCAGGTCAAGTAGAGCCCAAACGAACATCACATGAGTAAATAATGGTGTGCTAACACCTCAGACTTCAGGGTTTACATTCAATTAGAACTGCACTGCTAAAACAGGGAAATTGGTTGATATTATCAGTAAATACAGGGGAAAAAAGCTTTATAGAGCTATTAAATAAACAGTCATAAAGATGATTATTATAGATGGTGGATACATAGACTAACTAACAGAAGATTACCATTGTTTGTCAAGTACAAAATACAAAAAAATGAAAAAGAAAACCATTTGAAGAGACAACACAGACCATTTCCTTGGAACGAAAGTAGAAAATCTGCAAAATGAAAGCAAACCACAGTCCGTGAAAAATGAAACAGCAAGACTGAGATGGATCATTACTGACTGTTTAATATGTAGAATTTCAAAGATACAGAAAGAATTATTCAAGCATACAGGCAGAAAAGCAAAACCCATTGCAGTCAAGATGGTAATGTAAATTTGCATTTTAAATATTTCTTCTCTGAAAAGATAACTATAAAAAAAGTCGTAGTTGTCTTCAGGGAAAAGATAACGATCTTTTGGACCTTGAAATGGAATATAATCACAATGGTACACAGAGGCTGAAGCCATGAGCCTGCTCCGTAAGTGGATACCCTATAGAACACTGGGGTCTACAAATAACCTGAATTTAACAGGGCACAGTTCCAGGCACACTTCAATAAAACTGGATTTGAGATTGTATTCTTTTCTCATAAGAATCCATAGATTTCTCTGACCCCTGTCCAAGATTGTGATATATATCTCAGGTATCTACTTCAGTGGAAAAGAAGCAGAAAAATGTCCTAAAGAGCCTTTTGACCCTGCTGCAGTATCACATACTGAGAAGGAGAGTTAGGCTGCAAATAAGTTGGTTCTCCTCTGAGGCACCTAAGTGTGAATGAAAGCAACAATAAAACAGAATGGTAGAATTAGGTAAGCACAGAGAGAGAGGAAATGGATAAGTGATTTTAAAAATCTACTACATTAGAACAGTAGCATTTAGAAAGAAAACCAAAAAAAGCAAAAATCCAAACAATAGTAAGACAATTCAGGACACCAAATGCAAAGAACAGAACAATATCAAGTTGATTTTAAAGGAAATGAGCTTAAGAACCTCAAAATGTAAGCAACAGAATATAATCTAGAAGAAAAAAGGAATCAGGTAACACATATAGGCTGATAAAATTTTTAACTTGAATTTTGAACTAAAGATACATAATAAGTTGTAAAGATAAAATCAAGAGGTCTTATCCTTTCTTATGGAAGGACCCTATCCCTCATGTGGCTTCTCCCAACGGTGATATTTTGCAAAACTATAGTACATATTAAAATCAGGAAATTGTAATTGGCACAATAAAATTTATTAGGCTACAGGACCTAGTCAAATTTCACCAGGTTTTGTATGCACTCACTTCTGTGTGTGTGCACGGTGCAGTTTATGTATAATTTTGTTACTTTTTATGGCATGTATAGATTTTATAATCATCTCAATATTCAAGACAGAGAATTTACCACAATGAAGTTCCTTTATGCTATCTCTTACTAGCTACACCCTCTTCATTATCCTCTAAACTCCGACAACTACTAACTACTGATCCATTCCCCATCTCTGTAATTGTGTGATTTTGAGAATGTTATAATGGAATCATATGGTACATAATTATTTGATAATGTATTTTTTCTAAGAATAATGCCCTTGAAGTCTACTTAAGCTGTGTGCATAAAAGTTCCTTTTTATTGGTAAGTATTATTCAATGATACGGATGTACCAGAAAATGTTTAATTCATTTGCTGAGGAACATTTAGGTTCTTTTCAGTCTGGGCTATTAAAAATAAAGCTGCTGTGTTGAATTTATTTTTGTGTATGGTGTAAGAAAGGGGTCCAGTTTCATTCATTTGCTGTCCAGTTTTCCCAATACCATTTGTTAAAGAGACTGTCTTTTTCCCATTGCATATTATTGCCTTCTTTGTTGAAGATTAATTGACCATGTAATTGTGGATAAATTTGTTTCTGGCCTTTCTACTCTGTTATATTGATCTAAGTGTCTATTTTTGTGCCAGTACTATGATGTTTTGATTATTACAGCTTTGTAAAATAACTCAAAGTCTGGAATTGTGATTCCTCCAGCTTGGCTTTTCTTTTTGAAGTTTGCTTTGGCTATTCAAGGTCTTTTGTAGTTCCATACAAATTTTAAGATTGTTTGTTCTAGCTCTGTGAAAAATACTGGTGGTATTTTGATAGGGATTGCATTAAATGTGTAGATTGTTTTGGGTAGTATAGACATTTTAATAATATTTTTCCTCCAACCCATCAGCATGGAATGTTTTTCCATTTCTTTGTGTCATCTTCAATTTCTTCCATCAATGTTTTATAGTTTTCAAAGTCCAGATCTTATACCTCTTTGGTTAAGTTTATTCCTAGGTATTTTATTATTTTTGGTGCAATTACAAATAAGATTGTTTTCTTAATTTCTCTTTCTGCTGCTTCATTATTGGTGTATACAAATGTAATGAACTTCTGTACATTGATTTCATACGTTTTGAAAGTTTTACTTCTTCCTTACCAATTTGGATGCTTTTTATTCCTTTCTCTTGTCTGATTGCTGTGGCTTTGACTTCCAGTACCATGTTGAATAAAAATGGTGAGAGTGAACATCCTTGTCTTTTTCCTGACCTTAGGGGAAAAGGTCTCCATTTTCACCACTGAGTATGATGTTAGTTGAGAGGTTTTCATACAAGGTCTTTATCATGTTAAGGTATGTTCCCTCTAAACACCCAGGCAGTAATTTCTCTAACATCAGCCATAACAACATCTTTCTACATATGTCTCCTAAGACAAGGGAAAGAAAAACAAAAATAAACTATTGGGACTTCATCAAAATAAAAAGCTTCCACACAATAAAGGAAACAACCAACAAAACTAAAAGATAACCTACTAAATAGGAGAAGATATTTGCAAATGACATATATGAGAAAGAATTAGTATCCAAAATATATAAAGAACTTACACAGCTCAACACCAAAAAGATAAATAATCCAATTAAAAAATGGACAGAAGACAAGAACAGACATTTCTTCAAAGAAGACATACTAATGGCCATCAGACCCATGAAAAGATGCTCAGTATCACTTATTATCTGGAAAATGCAAATCAAAACCATAATGAGATACCACCTCACACCAGTTAGAATGACAAAAATCAAAAATACAAGAAACAACGGTGTTGGTGAGGCTGTGGAAAAATAAGAAACCTTTTGCACTGTTGGTGGGAAGGCAAACTGGTGCAGCCGTTATAGAAGACAGTATGGTAGTTCCTCAAAAACTTAAAAAAAAGAACAATTCTATGATCCAGTAATTGCACTACTGGTTACTTATCCAAAGAATATGAAAACACTGATTCAAAGGGATACGTGCACCTCTATGTCTATTGTAGCATGTTTACAATAGCCAAATAATGGAAGTAACCCAAGTGTCCATAGGTAGGTGAATGGATAAAAAGGATGTGGTCAATATACATAAAATGGAATATTATTCACCCATAAAAAAGAATGAAATCTTGCTATTTGGAAGAACATGAATGGATCTAGGGTATAATGCTAAGCGAAATGTCAGTCAGAAAAAGACAAATACGATATGATTTCACTCATATGTGGAATTTTAGAAACAAAAGAAAATGAAAAAAGAAAAAAAAAGAGAGACAAATTGAAAAACAGACACTTAATTATAGAGCACAAACTGATGGCTACCAGAGAAAAGGTAGGTGGTGGGATGGGTGAAATAGGTGAAGGAGATTAAGAGTACACTTACCATAATGAGCACTGATCATATAATAATATATGAAATTGTTGAATCACTATATTATACAGCTGAAATGAATATAATTTAGTATGTTACTTACACTGGAATTAAAATTAAAAATAAAAAAATAAAGAAAGATGCTATGAGCATTTGTGCAGTTTTTGTGTGAATTTAGGTTTTCATTTCTCTAAGATTAATGTTCAGGACTGCAATTGCAGTCCTGGGTAAGAAGGTGTGAGACTGGTTTTCTGAATGGTTGTACTATTTTACATTTTGACCAGCAATGTAGGAGATAGCCAGTTTTTCCACATCCTTACCAGCATTTAATGCTACAATATTTTAAATTTTTGTCATTTTAACATGCATGTAATGCTACTACATCATGGTTTTTGTCTGAATTTCCTAATAGTTAGTAATATTGAGCATCTTTTCATGTTTACTTGCCATTCATATGCCTTTTTTGATGAAGCATCTGTTCAAATTATTTTTACATTTCCTAATTAGATTGTTTGTTGTCTGATATAGATTAAAGGGGTGTTAGTTTGTTCACCATCAGGAATATTGTCTCTGTTTCAAAGACATAGATATTCTGGAGTATTATAAAGAAGGTTCTATTACCTAAGGTTAAATACTGCTGTAAGAGATAAATCTCAAATCTTATTGGCTTCACATATCAGGATTTATTTCTTGTTTAACAAAATGAGAGTTTCTGATTGATGTGTAAATTTCCTCTCAGCTATGATTTAAGGAACTTGATTCTAGTGGTCTTATGATTCTACCAATCTCTATAGCTTCCAAATTTGTCATCCTTTTCTGCATTCATCATGTACAAGAAGGAACATGGGGAATGATTCATGGAAATTCTTATGATTGAGGCCTGGAGTTGGCAAATACCTGTCTGCACATAGTCTACTGTTGAAAACTCAATCACATGGCCACAAACAACTATATAGGAACTGAAAGACAAGGGAAGCTCTGTGCCCAAGCAGATATTTCATGAACACAAAGAAACCTCTGTTATATCTCCCACTTTACCAATCATCTGTGTCAAACTCCTTCCATGCAAAGAACAATTCAATATCTCTCCATCACAGATAACCCCAAATCCTCTCAAAGTGAAAGTCCCTCACTCTAGGTATTGACAGTTCTCTCTACTAAGACGTTATATTAATGGGCTATTGTTCTATCAAAAGTCAAATTTTCTCTGTTCTCAACAACTATACAGAATTAATTCAAGGACATGATAACTAGGTTTAAGAAATGAAAGAGAGGGAAGCATATAGTAATCACTGACTTTAAGAGGAGTGAAATTCTGGTAAGTCAACGTGGAAAGATTTTTCAACCCTGCAAATGGGAAAAAGTCCTGTGATTCACCCTAATTATTCTGTTTGGAAAATGCTTTCTGGTCCCTTATTTTCTGATTCCCCTGGGCAATTCCTCTTTGGCCAGTAATCTTGTTTACATCTGAGTTTAGTGTTGCAGAGATGAATTATATTGGGCTAATGTACTTTTTACACCCTATTTTATGCTTTGGCAAATTTGGAAAGAACAAGAGATGTTTTAAGCCTTGAAGAATAAAATATTCATTGTCTAGGATTGTTTTGATGGTAATATTATTCCTTATAAATTTAGCGTACTTCTGATCTATCTTTCTTCTATTTCATTCCATGTGCCAATAAATGTACACAAAGTTCTTTCTGATATTTATCACATTCTGCAGAATCAAAAATGCCATCTGTTTTTAAAACACCATTATTTTAGGTACCACTAAGGGAAAAACGCTTGACAATACTTTCTTATCACTTATAATTTTAAAATATATCTTGAAAGAGCATAATGAAAGGTAATATATACATGAAATAAATTGGATAATTATTCCTGATACTCATTTTTAGAATCTGATTCTTCTAGATTCCAAGTCAGAGTTTTCCATCTCTGTTTTTCCATACAGTATTAGACTCTGTTCTGTCAAAAGTGCTGGTGACGTAGTATGTCTTAACAGTGCTCCTGGAGATTGAAGCCACAGAACCCATCCTCCAAATTTGTATGCGCATGTTCAGACATCAATCACCATTGCTAGATGACTTGTAATGATTATTAAATGCATTCTGATTCAGAAATAATAAAATATAAGTGAATCTGTATTTTGGAATTGATGAAAATGGAAATACTAACACATGAAATACATCATTATTCCTCTTCCACACATTCTGTGTGAACATAAGTGAGGGTTTCTTGTGTTCATCTGAAACCATAAGATCAAGGTGGGAAGGTTATCGTCTAAATTTTACATGTGCAACATGGCTAGCAAATTTTTTTCCTGAGAAATTTTGAGGAGACTTTTTTTTTTGTTCCTAGGAATCACTCTTTTGTTTACTTGTTTTTAAGATTTATTTATTTATTTGAGAGAGAGAGAGCAGGAGCAGGAGGGGCAGAGAGAGAGGGAGAGAGAATCTCAAGCAGACTCTGTGTCGAGTGCAGAGCCCCATGAAGGGCTCCATCCATCTCATGATCCTGAGATCTCGACCTGAGCCAAAACCAAGAGTTAGACACTTAACCAATTGGGCTACCCAGGTGCCCCAAGATTCACTGTTCTTTATCTCTTACTTTGGAGGTCTGGAAATAGTTGACTGTACCCATAAGATCGTTTCTGAATTCCCTATTCTTTTCTCTTCCCTTTTTAAACTAGTCAGGGATATCCCGGATTTCTCTTTTTTCTTTTCATATCTTCCCTATTGCAACACATAAATGCCAATATGCATGTTAATTCTCTTCATCCACTTGCCCCCAAAACCACAAGAATGTGGTTTTTGCTCAATAAGAATGTGACTTTTGCTGCTGTGTAACATGGGTCTCCATCTGCTCAGCATCTACTATCAGTTTTCACTCAATTACCAGTTGGATGTGTTCCTTATTTTCTTGTCATTTAAGTGCAAGGAAATTATTACTAACTTAGGGGTTAAAATACATTAACTATCTATGAGGGGTGCCTGGGTGGCTCAGTCATTAAGTGTCTGCCTTTGGCTCAGGGCATGATCCCGGCGTTCTGGGATCGAGCCCCGCATCAGGCTCCTCTGCTGGGAGCCTGCTTCTTTCTCTCCCACTCCTCCTGCTTGTGTTCCCTCTCTCTCTGGCTATCTCTGTCAAATAAATAAAATCTTTAAAAAAAATACATTAGCTATCTATGAGATAGACCCCCAAATCTCAGTGGTTATATGCCCATTTAGACATAAAATTCAAAATGGACGTTCCTAATTGGTGGGCAGTTCTCCTCCAAGTGGTGATGAAAAGACCATCTGGGTCTTCACCATCTTGACCATCCAACTTGCAAATTCATCATTTTTAAGTGCATTATCCTAATAAAATAGGATAGAGTAAAAAGAATCGGCTTGTAGGTCAACTATAGAAAACAGAATTACAGAGGCAAAAAAAGAATTAAATAAGAAAAATTTTATGATACATGACTATAAAGATTATGCATGCCTTTTATTTGCATTCACTTAACTAGAACTAGTAATAAGATCAGCCACACTTACCTACAAGGGGGGGAGGGGCTGAAAAATATCATCTAATTATGTACCCAGGAAAAGGAGAAATGAGTTGGACATATAGTACTTATTGACCTAAAGATTAGTTAAGATAACATACACAAAAAGAAGGAAATCTCAAGAGAATGAAAAGAAAGTTCTTTTGCTACACCTGGCTCTAGTGTTTTGCTCATTCCTATTGAAAAGAAATTAGAATTTTTTAATAAAAAGCCATTTGTATTTATAATGATGTATAATAATATTTAAGAAACTAAATTTAACTCTCAGGTCAAATCCTGAATTTTGTTAGTTTTATGAAATTATTTCATATTTATAAAATAAAATAGTGCAGGTGTATTTATCATCTGAAACCTGTAGGTGCATAATAATTAATATATACCAATTAATTTGCTATGATGTTAAAACCTCAACTTTAGCTTTCTGAACAATTTTTCCCTAGGAGCAAGATCACTTTTAAAAAAGCATAGTCTGCTAATCCTTTGAGTTGACTCCAATTCCAGAACAGCTTAGATACAAAAATAGAAAACTTGGAATCTCACTTTCTTGAAATGTTTCTTTCCCAAGTGGCCCCTTCTAAAGCTCCTGAGGACCCACAGACCTCTGCAGAGCAGGGATAGAGACTATGGTTCCAAGCAGTTGGGGCTTCATCTGCATGCAGAAAGAGACAGGTTGCAGTATGGCATGCCAGCAGAGGCACTGCATGTGTTTATCCTGGAGATGTTACTTCTTTTAATGTACAGTATTTCAGTAATATTTCCATTGCTTTATCTCATATCTTTCAAACCTAACCAGTTTGAGAGGGTTTTCTTTGGCAGTAATTTCAACATTATATTTAAAAAAATATACATAACCAAACACACCCACATGTATAATTTTCACTGTACAAATTTTACACTATATAACCATATAGATTCAAATATATATGTTCTTTCTACAAGTGATATTTATTTGTTTCCTTAATTATTGTTGTTTGTCCTAGCAAATTGCTTCTATGAATGATTGTTAATATATTATCCAGAAATGTATGATACAATTTAGTACTACAATTAGAACCGAAGAACCTTTTGCATATGTAAATATGATTTTAGCTAATCCAAGAATTACTATAAATTTAGAAATTAGGAACAAGAGGGAAATGCAGATTTTCTTTGTAAACATAAGTTTTGGCCAGTGTATAGCACTTGCTAACTCTAGTTAAACTAATCATTATATCATTATGGCAAAGCCGATATACTTTTGAGATTATGGAATATAATACTGGCTACAATAAATTTATTCCCTAATTATTTGTCCAATGATGTTAATATCCGTTATTCATGAAAGTTGGAATGCTAAAAAATTTGTGATGCTAATATATTTAAACATTTCATTTTGCATATATTAGCATGATTTTTTGAAAAAGAAGTTAAATGAGGATGTGGTTCAGCTTATAATAATAATTTGGCATCGATATGTTCTTGGCAGGAAAAAGATAAGAGTGGGTTATAGAACAAAGTGATATCAAAATAGAACAAAAAATAACTTATTGCAAAGCAAACACATTTCTTTGACTGCCAGGAATATTTTTACCCTCCCACCCTCATCCCCCAACCCCTTCTGCACAGACTTCTAACAGTTTCTTTGACAAGAACACAGAAAGGCATTTAACAGATTTTTTTCAGCAATAGAAATAAATAGAAGATACTTAAAAAGAAGATTAATTTTGGGGAGAAGGAAGAAAATTAATAACAAATTGTAATGGTCAACCATGGGGACTTAAGTAAGTACACTTGACAATTCTCTTTAAAAAAAGTGATGAGAGTTGAAATTTTCATTCTTCCCTCATTCTGCTCACTGTAAGAGTCATGGGTTTAATGTAAGTGGTTCTAGAGTGCATGCCTTTTTCATTTCTGCGTTAATCAAAACACCTTATGCAGGGAGGCAATAAAATATAACAGACATGAAGACAAGTTCAAGATTCCAACTGTCTGAACTCTTATTAAAATCCTAGAATAACCTCAACATTTTAAGCTTTCTAATCCAAAAAGAAAATGTGTATTTTAATAAGATTGTCATGAAAATGAAATAAAATAATCCATAGACAGAACCTAAAACAGCCAAATGACAGCTAATAAATGGAAACTACAATAAACAAACACAAAAATAAAATCATGTCCCGACACCTGAGAAAAAGACTTTTGCAATTCATTTATATGCAATGGACTGTGAACCATTTAGAATTCCATAAGTCAAGAAACATATTTTTAATTATGGAACTGTAAATTCACATTGGTGCAGATGAATAGTTCTTAGAACTATACTAATGATGAACAAAAAAATAAGAACTAGATTTAGACAAAATTGTATTATGTATATATATGTATCTGTCTTGTGTGTCACAGTTACCTAAGTTTGAATAATAATGGAAGAAATCTTAAAACACAGTATTGACTCCTGTTTTTTGCATCTATTATTGCACAGTGAAATATTTAGTAATAAGAAGACTAGTAATGTGTTTTACAGTTTCATCTAAATTCTAATTTAGAACATTTTTAAGCATGTACACTATTAACTATTGTGATGATTATGAAGGTTGTAACTACAATCATAACTGTTATTATAACAATTTAAGAGATTATCAGAAACCAACTACTTTTGCTAATATACATGTTATATATTATATATATTTTACATCTAGGAAGAGAATGCTAATTGCTATATATTAATTATTTAATACAACTATATGATTTCACTATTGTTATTGGCACTTTATCCATGTAAGAACAGCTTTATCCTCACCAAAGCTTCATAGTGCTATTAAGTGACAGGATACAAATCTCCATCTGTTGGAATCCAAACCTGGTGTTTATGAGAGCATGATGATTTGCTTGAGTGAATCAAGTTGAAATGGTGAAAGCTCAGATACCAAAAGGAGCTTATGTAAATGCAGAAGTAACAGGTTGCATATGCATAGCAAATATGTTGCTATTTGGGGTGCCTGGTTGGCTCAGTCTGCTGAGCAACTGATTCTTGATTTCAGCTCAGTTCATGACCCTGGGGTAAGATTGAGCCCACCCGCCCCCACCATGGACTCTGCACTAGGGAGGGGTCTGCTTGAGATTCTCTCCCTTTGTCCACTCCCCCCCCATTTGCACTTGATGGTGCATGCTCTCTCTCAAATACATAAATCTTTAAAAAAAAGTGTTGCTATAACAGAAAATATAATTAAAACTAAAAGAAATTTGAGCCATTTGGGAACAAAAGAAAAAATACACCTGTCAAAATCTAGTTCCTCTATCTTTGAAAATGACCTGCAAGGATAGTGTGGTCAACCTGCAGTCTGGAATTCACACTTCTTATTCACTGTTTAACTTGCTACACAACTCCACAACACTCATGTCCAAGATTATTTTATAGCAATTAGTTATCATTTGCTGAATACTAAATTTAATGGATATATTATGATAATTGTCCTAATAGACATTTTGTGCACTCTGACACTAAAGATTACCTTTTCTTCTGGACACTTTCTTCTCCCAGATGATTTACAGGATACTTCTTACTTCACTTAGCATATAGGTTAAGCTTCTGTAATGTAAAACCAAACCAACCAACCAAAACAACCAAAACAAACAAACAAAAAAAAACAGCAAAGAAAATAATGGCTTGTTATTTCTCTCCCTCATGCAAATCCAGAGGCAGTCAGCTGTTCCAGGATGAACAAATAGCTCTGCTCCATTAGGTTGTCCATATACCGAGACTTTCTCTTATTTATTGCCGCTCTCTCAGGGTTACCTGTGACAGCTGTGGCAGAGATCTAGCACCAGTTCCTAGCTTTGTGGGTAGTGAGAATTATGGGAGCAGGCGTACATTTTATATGTATGGATTGTTGCTCAGCTGTTAGGACTATTCCTATATTCAATAGCAACCTCTGGGTCATGGCAAATGCAATTTACTGATGGAGACATGTTTGTAGGCTCTTCTGACTGTCCATGAGAAATAGAATTGGCATTATACTATATTGGCATGGAGACATAGTTCTGAAACCCCGATTTTCTGAGGAGCTTCGTAATGCCAGCACGATTGCAAAAATGTAACAGATGATTACAGGAATCTCAGGCAAGCAGCACCTGAAAATATTCTAATTTTTCAAATATATTTTGGGTTTATCATCAGTAAAAGGATACTAACTGGATAAGGGGTTGAGAGAAGACAGAAAACCATGAAAAAAAAAGTATTACAACTACCAAATGCATCAGATTTCATGACACGTTGAATAAATTAGAGCTATCAACTTGCTAGAGATAGAATTGACCTACATTCTTTTCTTTCCATGTTGTGTTATCTATCTATTTGGCTGGCTATAGAACACATATAATAACAATTTTCTTCTGCAATTTTACATGAGACACGTTGGTAGTATAATGCATGACTTAATATTCCATTCTTTAGTTGCAGGGTATTAGTTAAACTGAGATAAAGGGAGAGAAACATTACTCAAAATGGTTTCAATGACTAATTCTCCCATTTAGAGAAGGAGGAAAGCACGCCTTTAGTGTAGGAAGCACAGATACATTTGTTATAGGAATTATAGTTACATTACCTTAGGTAGAAGAATACAGCTATTGTTTTATATCACAGGTTGGAAGTTTAACTAGAAAAGAAATTGTGTGTTTGGTGGCTCTGAGTGGCCAATGGTTGTGGAGGACTATAGCTGTGAAGATTGCCTTATCCAACTCTCTCTAAAACTCCAATAGTATGCTCTAATGTAAATTGATTTAGAAGGCTACATACAATATTTTCCAGAATCTCTCAAAACTATATGTAACATTACTTCTGCCAATCACATATTTATGCTTGAGATTTGAAATGTGAAAATGAGCGTCAGGTAAAGGAGTCTGTGTATCATTTGCTTTTTCCACTGGAATGAAGGTGCTGGTGATACTTGTGTTGGTTAGTGTGCAGCTTTATTGCAGGTTACATTGACCAGATCTTATTTTAAAAGGTGTTGAGGGGCGCCTGGGTGGCACAGCGGTTGGGCGTCTGCCTTCGGCTCAGGGCGTGATCCCGGCGTTATGGGATCGAGCCCCACATCAGGCTCCTCCACTATGAGCCTGCTTCTTCCTCTCCCACTCCCCCTGCTTGTGTTCCCTCTCTCGCTGGCTGTCTCTATCTCTGTCGAATAAATAAATAAAATCTTTAAAAAAATAAAAAGGTGTTGAGTGTTCAGGTACAGGCATTCTTTTTGCTGCTGTGGCTCCTATCAAGGATCTGGGTGCTCGTCACTGTGGTGCAGCTTCCTGGTCATGGCAGATGCAGGAGATCCCATGGTGGACTAGATGGGTTTTTGTTTGCGTGTTTGTTCTGGGAATTCTGAAAGCTTAATTTGGAAACTGCCCCTCCTGGGATTATAATAATTGTGTATATCACAACATTTAACTGACTTAAATCAGTTCTGTCTGAACTGGGTGAAATACATTGGTTTTCAAATGGCCCCCAGTGATTTCTACCTCCGAATAGTCCCACTCTAGTGTAATCGTTTCCCCTTGAATGTTCATGGGGCTTGTGACTTACTTCTAACCGATAGAACACAGCAAAGGTTAGGGGGCATCACTTTCATGTTTGTGTTACAAAGGATTTTAAGTTCTGTGTTTCCTGCACACTCACTATTGGCTTGTCCCTCGGTGGCCTTAATGAAACACAATGCAGGGTTGTGAATTGCCAAATGAAGTTCCATGTGTTAAGGAACTAAGGGCAGCCCCCAGCCAACAACCAGCAAAAACAGAGGTCCTTAGTTCAGCAACCAAGAAAACACCAAATTTCTGCAAGCACATCAGCTTGGAAGTGGATCCTTCCCCAGTAGAGAGGTAAAACCACGGACCAACCAACACCTTGATTGCAACCTCAAGAAATCCCAAAGGCGAATATTCATATAAATCATATTGTACTCCTTTCACACAAAAACTAGGAGATAATAAATGCATAGTGTTTTAAGCTGCTGGTCTGTAGTAATTTGTTACATAGAAATAGGTAAACAATAGATATGCTTTCTGGTGTTCTGTATATAAGTTCACTAATAATGTACGTTATTCTATCCCATCCCTTTGAATTGACAGTTCTGAAACGGATTTGTTTACCTCAAGGTCTTCCCTAGTGCCTATCATCGAGCCATTGCCTATTGAGCAGCTCCTCATAATTTGCCCTCAAATGTAACCTCCCATTTTTATTCTCTATCTTAATGTACACCCTAACACACACACACACACACACACACACACACACACACACACAATCATCTTTTGTTCTATCCTTTTAAATTTGTTATCATTAATCCCTCAAGATGCAACCTGAAAAATATTCTAGCCTCCTTTATGATATTCTAAGAAACATTTGTTTGTGCATCAAATGAGGCACCAGGTAAACAGCATGCAGATACCTTTAAACTTTGAAATATGTTTCCTAATACTAATTAGAGAACTACCAACAAAAGTGTACATGAAAACCAAATGTTTAAAAGAGAACCATTGCTCAAATTAAGCTTTTTCACCTAAGCAGTGTTAGTAAACAATGATAAATTCGGAAAAAAGTTAATAATCTGCCAGATATCACAGAATTTTTAAATAAATATTTTAAAAATATAAGCAACATATCCATCAAAACTTATTGTTTAAAAAACACAAATATTTAATATTGAAAAATAATGGATTGTGGAATGACAAAGTGTTTCAGTTACAGAGTCATTTAAGAAGGAACTCAGATTGGAATTACACGTTATTGCATCTTGCTTCTTAAAGAAACAAATGCTTGATGATCCAATCCTGATGTGAAACTTGCTATTTGATCGACATGTTTTTGGATTAATTTCCATTAACTTCTGATATTTTTAGCTCTAGCTGGTAAGTAGCACATTGAACATGTGCTTGGATAAGTTGTCAGAAAAACTGATTTTATCTGATCTACAGGGTGGTTTTCATGTTAATTTTCATTCTGAAACTAAGGAATTAATTTATTTGAATATGTTTTGATTAGTTTTTGACAACTGAAAATGCTTATTTTGAGTTCTTTTGGGATATTCATCTGGATGTTTGGTTATATAGCAGAATAATTAAAACTTTTTTTCTATAGAACTGTCAGTCAGCATTAGCTCTTATATATTGATTTAATGTCAACAGTTTTAGAATAATGCGATGGAATCCATGCTTATATTACCTTATTCATAAATGGTATTCCTTCAATTTCCCCTATCAAACTCACAAGCTTATTATAATCTGAATCCATTTTTATTATATTTCCTGGGTCTTGCTCATACAGATATCCATTTAACTCCTAATATGTTTCTGAATATGTTCTAGTTGCTAATCTTGAATAAATCTATATTGCTGCATATCAAAATTTAGGAAACATTTTTTTCATAAATATTTAGATTTAAATAAAATAAAGTCTAATATTAATAAGCAAATCACATAACTTTAAAATTAGGACATCAAAATACACTGAAGGACAACAGAAGGAATCAAATAATATACCTAAGATAGACATAATTGAAATGGAACCAGGAGATTTAAAACAGAATACCAAATACTGGTTTGGCTATCACCCTCTCTCTCCATGCACACACAAAAATAGATAAATAGAAAATAAAAACAACACAGAGACCTGAAGGAAAACGATTATAGAACTGATGAAGAAAAGAGAAAAACAGTCAGCAATAATATTAGGAATGAAAATAGAGACATAATTACAAGACAACAGAATTTATAAAGTAAGTAAAAAAATATTATGTTCAAATACATGACAATAAAAAGTTGATATAACCTAACTGTAGTAACCTAAACTGATTCAAGATCAGAGAACATTATAGGACATTTTAAGAAAGGAAGCGCTCTGGCCAATCTCACTCATGGACAAAGATGTAAACATTCAAACAAAGTAGCAAACAGTATTTGCTCTTTGAAATAAAATTAAAGTCAATCCTATTCAGTTCTATTTGTTCAGTTATTGTTTCTTTCACTAAGACTGTGGGAGTCTCTTAGTAAAAACCTGCGATTTTTAAATTTGTACAAATTATAGATTTTTGTTCAATTGTCAAGAGATAGTTTTTACCATTTTTATGTTCCTATTGTTAAATTATAGAGCTATTGATTTTTGCACATTAGAGTAATTATAAATCACTCATTTTATACTGTTTTTTATGTTATCTTGTTGATCTCTCTATAATTTTAAAGTTTCTTTAATTTTCTAGATATACCGTCATACTATTACAAATAAAACATGGTTTATTTCATCATTTAATGCTAATGACGCCCTTTGTTTTTTCTTGTTCTGTTTATTAAAAACTCATACTAATATTGCATGATAATCTTAATGCCAGCCATCCATCTCTCCTTCCTTAAATATTTTTACAATTTAAGATAATATGAACTGCAGATTTGGGAAAATTACATGTATTATGTTTAAGTAGTTTTATTTCTATCTTATTTAGTGTTTTTACTAGGAATGACTGCTGTATTTTATAAAATGACTTCACTCTACTGTTAATATCACAAGACTTTTTTCCTATAATTTGATAATGTTATCAATTATGCTAAAATATTTTTCTCTTTTTGAAATACATCTATCCTATTGGGATAAACATTTTTGATGTTTGTGTATTGTTCATTTAAAAGACCACTGTGTTCTATTTTTTAACAATTTTTTTTCAATTATGTTTTCTTGAGTTCTGAATCCATCTATCACAAGTAACCTTTTTAGAAATAGATCTTTATTTACTCTTTTAATCTCTTCCACAGAGATTAGCATCCAATTTTTCCACTTTAGAGGGTTTATCAAGTGAAAAATGAACAATGGAAAATAATATGACTTTCAACATATTTTCATCATTTTTTATAAGTCACCATATTGCCTTTCAAACTATTTATTTCAATAATGCCCTCAAACTTCTTAAAACTCCTTATGACAATTTTGGAATTCAACAATTGTGATTCAGTTGAAGGAATATGATTCTTATGTTTAAGTATTCCTGAGCTGCTAATTTAACAGTATCTACTTTTTTTTCCTTTGTGACTCTGAGTTTAGTTAGTTACTGAGTTTAGTTACTAAGTTTATCTTATTCAGTAAGATATTGCCTGCCTTAGGGGGCACTTGGGTGGCTCAGTCAAAGAGGCCAACTCTTTATTTCCTCTCAGGTCATGATCTCAGGGTCCAGGGATCGAGCCCTGGGTCGGGCTCTGTGCTCAACAGGGAGTCTGCTGTAGGATTCTCTCTCTCCCCCTCCCCCTCCCCCCACTTGCTCATTTTCTTTCTCTCTCTCTAAAATAAATAAATAAAAAATCTTTTTTTAAAAAAAGATATTGCCTGTCTTATAGGTAGTGATACAATTAAATATAATGAAAATTCATGATTCTTTACAGTTTGTGGCACATAATAGAAACTCAATATAATTTCCTCTACCCCTGCAGTTTGATGTCTTTAAATATCACATAAGCCACTAAAAAAAAATGTCTTGATTGTTACACATCTTTGTCTTTAGTGAGAGACTTTGACTTATGGAAATAGCTTAAACTCATTATGCCCAGGTGTGGAATTAACGTGGATAATCATGACATAGAGTTCCATTTCTTGTTCCAAAAAAAGAAAGAAAGAAAGAAAGAAAGAAAGAAAGAAAGAAAGAAAGAAAGAGCATAATGATTAATAAGACATTTCATGTAAAGTTTATAAACATATTCTGAAGACAAGATCCAAAAAAAAGTGCAATACAAGTTTTGAGCCCTGGTAGCATCTTTGAATTAGTGGTAACACCTTTTATTTACTACCATGACAGCATAAGACAAGGTCTGACCATCTTTTTCAGGCTGGTCAAGGATATGTTCATTTGGACCTAACTTTCTTGTAGTTTAGTACGAAAACAACCACTAGGATAATCAGTTTCTTACATGACTCTCATGGCAAATTAATAGTTCTGTTTTGGTATAAGTGATCTTCAACATTCTCTCTTTAATTTGGCCACATGTTTACCCCACCAAAACCCTTTCACACACCAAACAAAGCTTTTATGGGGAATTTTCCTTATAAACGGCAGTGCTGCTCTTATTGACAACTTCCCTAATGGTGCGGAAGGGACCCAGGAGATTGCCAGCGAATCTTGCATGGTCTTTCTAGGGTCTGATAAGGATAACTGAAGTACATTCCTACTCACCTAAAAGGAAAAACATCGTGAGACAAGATTTAAGATTACATTTCATGAAGTTCTAAAACACTTTTCTTGCCTGCGGATGTAACGGCCCAGTATCAGAAACCCTGGCACTAGCAGAATTATGACATATTTCACCACCAAATGGAGTTCAGTGCACTAGTGTTTTAAATATCTCTTTATGTGATAAATTTCTTACCCTACTTTAGAATGTGCCAAATGGATTTTAGACTCCTTTGGGAGACTGATGTTTCTGATTTCTATGGCCTAACAGAAACTCTTGATGTAGAGGGTAGTAGACATATGGTGGTACTCTACCATATATATCAATATTGATTAAGTTATTAAATAAGAATTTCATTTTATGAATTTTAGATGAAAGGTTGATATATCTATCTATCATCTATCTATCTATCTATCATCTATCTATCTATCTATCTATCTATCTATCTATCATCTATCTATATAGTATTAATCTGAATAACAGATTTTGTTTTTTGGTTAGATGCCTGAAGTGGCTGAATATTAGTTATGTCATTGTCCTCCCAGATCTAATTGCCATAATATGAAGAGGGCCAAGTATTACACTGACCTTTAAGTGATATATGACAAAGGGCACTCAGTTAAGGGGAAAAAAAAAAAAAGAAACATACCAATGCTAACTAAAGGAAACAAACATTTTCTAAGCAATTGGAAGGAGGAATCTTCTATAGAAACTTAGAGATCATAATTCACTATTTAAAAGAAATTTTTTGAGAGAGTAGAGTATGCAAATACAATATACGTAAATGATGACCTTCTTCATGAGCCATTGTACCACTCCGGCCCCACTCCCCCACACCCCCCCTCCAAAAAAAAAAAAAAAAAAAAGAAAGAAAGAAAGAAAGAAAGAGACACTCAGAAAAGCAGTGATAAAACAGTAACAGACAAATCCAAATTATGCTCAATGTTGAGTCACCTGGCAAAAATTTTAAAAATTATCATTAGTTCTTCAGTAAGATGTTAGATAGATATAGATCAATAGATGGATAGATCAATAGATAGATTGGAGATAAATGTTTGGATGAGAATTAAGATTGTATTGCAAGAGGAAGCAAAACCAGATAAGCTAAATATCTTGAAAAACTCTGTCTTATTCAAATTTGTTTTGCTTTGTTTTTTACTGAGTGTGAGATAGATAGATGGAAATGATAGAAAGATGATAGATGATAGATAGATGATGATGATAGATAGATAGATAGATAGATAGATAGATAGATATAGATAGATAGATGATAGATGATAGATAGATAGATAGATAGATAGATAGATAGATAGATACAAAGACAGACAGACTCTTGGAACCACTGACGTAACATGAAATAATTTCAGTTGGCCCTCCCCAGGAACATGCTTGTCTAGGTGAGAATCGCGATGTTCCAGAAGGAAATGGGCCTCTGTAGACTAAAAGTAGGAGTCAGTATGGACTAGAGAGAATGAACAGTGTAGCTGGGAAAGTTATCATTTGGGCTTCTTTTGTCACTGAAAAACTTGTTCAAACAGAATGTCTGTATCAAAGCATTAATGTGGTATACATTAGAGAAAGTACTTTCCTGTTGGAGGAATTAAATTCCCCCTCTTGCCTGAGTATTCATTATTTTAGAGGCAATTACTAGATTTCACTACAACTATAGATAGTTTAAGATTAATGGCATATATTTTATCATGTTATGTGATACACATATAAAAGCTGAATTTAAGAAAGAAATATAACATGGGTTTCCCCGTTCTAAAAATATGTCAAACTTAGAATTAATCATTATCTACTAAAATAAAGGAAAAAATCCCTCCCTCTACATTGTGTGAAACAGAACCCGCATCCATCACCTTATTGTGCTGCCTAGGACTGCTAATGTCTTAAATCCGTAACATTTTACTCAAAGTACTCACTCCTTAAGAATAGACATCAGGCAAAATCCACAGATGTTTGATATCTGAAAGCCAGGCATTTTTCTGAACCAGGATAAACTTGTCTAACTCTACTTTTCTTTACAATAATCCCAGAAGTCTCCTCTATCCACATGCATTCGTCTCTACAGCACCATTTTCCCACTGATGTCTAAATCTTAGGATGTTAACAATTTCGTTTCAAGATAGAATTTTTTCTACAATGTATCTAGGAAGGCCTACATGTTGAAAGGAAAAAGAAAAGACAAAACGTAAATCTGAAACATAAGTGAAAATATGAGTAAGAGTGGTTTTAATTATTGTGACAAAATAAAACACATAGCTATCCAATCCCTAATTCCACATGGGGAACATAGTCCATAATCAATTTCATTCTCTTACTGCCTTTGCTTTAGTATCTCTGGTCTAGTAATGAAGAAATGCAATAACTTCTTCATTCCACCAAGGGGGTATTTATTCCTTTACTGCATCTGTCCTGTAAGCCAGAATGGCCCCCTCCTGATTAGAAGTGGCTCTGTAAACAGATAATTTCCTTTAAAGGTGAAACTTGGGTACTTGACATAAGTTGCCAATTATTTCTTTCATTTCTGAAATGTGAGTGAGAATTGCTGAGTTTATAACCTTTCCAGGGATCTTTTTCTTTTTTTTGAGATTTTATTTATTTATTTATCCAAGAGAGAGAAGGAGAGAGAGAGATCACAAACATTGGGGAGGGGTAGAGGGAGAAACAGGCTCCCTGCTGAGCAGGGAGCCCAATGTGGGACTGGATCCCAGGACCCCAAGATCATGACCTGAGCCAAACGCAGACGCATAATGGACTGAACCACTAAGGCGCCCCATGGATCCTTTTTTAAAGGCTAAATTCCAGCACTTACTTGAGTTATCACAGTGTACATACATTCTCATGATCTGATAGTTCTAAGCAATTTTTTGCCCATCTCCCATTACCAAATAAAAAAAAAAAAGATTTGTCGTCTATGATTTTATCTGGGAAAAACATATTATTTTACTGATGCTTAAAACAAAATGTACTTTATTGCATAGATAATGAAAATTATCTGTTTATTATATGGGATTTTGTAGACAGGAAGAAGGCAGGAGTGGTAAAGGAGGCACCACAACCAAATCCAGAAATAATAATTTGCCATGTAAAAAAATTGTACTTGTAAAGAGATGAGCAATATTTTATATTGTTTCACATATGTGTTGCACTTAATAGATAAGTAATAGTAAGTATTAAATATTTATTCAGTAAACATAACATCTAAGAATGGGGCAAAACTTGGTTTGTCTTACAACTCTGAATTTACCAATCCTGGAAATAGGCCTTCACTGCTTTTAAAGTTCATGTATATTCACGTGCAAATTGGAATACTAACAATGAATTCCTAGGGTTTTTATAAATACTATATAGAATAATGTATTTTAAAGCATTTAATATAATAACTATAAGGGCATACTAAGATCCATGGGTCTGCTTTGCTGTCTAATAATTTGTGTCCCTGAGAATTAATGTTCTTTAAATATTTGCTCAATATTTAGAAAGTAAGGAGAAGGCTGTATAGAAGAGAGACAGTATCACTGGCATCACTGAGCTTATACAAGTAGCAAGAGCTAATTCAGTGCTCAGTTCAAGCTTTCATACCTACCCACCCTAGAAAAGATCTGAGGTTACCGTACTTTCTCTCCTATTAACATAGCTCGATGTGCATCTATTGTTACTTGATTATAGTGCTTGTGATCTCACCTTCCATCTCTAATCTGAGAGCTCCTAAAATTATGTCTTCCACCTATGCACTGCACACTTCCTAAGAAAAGTTCTGAGAAAATAAAGTTTTCTCCAAGGTACAGGTTCACTGATAAATTTAACATCTAGTGATATTGTAGAAAACATCTACCGGGTAGATTCTTTCCTCATGAAAATGCCCAGTTGGTCTATGTCTTAATCCAAATCTTAGCACCTGATAAAAGAAAGTGCTCATAAATATTAAAATGCTTTCTACCTTTGCCCCTTTCCTTTCTTTCTCTTTCTGCTTTTTGTTTCTACCCCCACTTTTCTTTTTCCTCCTTTCAGAGAAAATTATGTGAGCCAACCGTTGAAGTGAAGATGTATTTGTCATATTCAAGGAAGCGTGAATGAAAACAGTTTAACTGAAGAGAATGTTTTCTAGGCAAGAATAAAAATAAGCAGTAATTAAAACTATAATGTCAGCAGAGGCCAGTTAATGGATAACAACGAAGGCCTATTTGATGAGGTTAGACGCATGAGATCCTGAGTGTCTGAGGTTGAATGGCAGGGAGAGTTGGAATGGAATCCTACGGTTTTTCAGAAAGGTTACTTCAAAACGAAGAATGGTCAATGACGACCCTTGTAAGCAATTAGGAGACAAGGTGGCATTAACTTGTTTTTATTGTCCTGAAAAAGGACCATCCCAGGATATCGGCCCCCAGTTACAACTTTATAGTAGAGGAAAGTAAGAAGGTAAGAGTTTTGGACGGCGGCAAAGCAAATGGAGAGGAAAAGGTGAGTGCAAGAAAATCTCCAGGGGAGAGAATGCTTGTAACTGACTACTCTGAGGAGCAAAGTAAGGCGAAGCAAAGAGAAATTTAAGCTTTTTAACCAATACTCTTGGTAGAATTACTGTATCATTACTTAAAAAGAAGTGTCCAAAGACAAGCTTAGTTAGAGCATAACATGATGAGTATTGTGTCCAATGTTAGAAAATTAATGTAAAATACAAAAAGGCTTAAAATGATATAATGATTTTAAATAAGAATAGAGCACAATATTAAAACAAACAGCAACTGAATAAAGACATGGTATAGACAACGAGGAATAATAGAGATTCAGAAGGAAAATTTGTGTAAGCTGAAATCAAAGTAGGGTATTATTACTGAATATTAAAATAAGCAAATTTGAGATATGAAGGCATTAAAACCTCACGTAATACATGAAAGCAGAAAATAATTGCCTCCATATAAACATTTATTTCAAAAGCTGTAATATCACTTTTTCATATATTATGTGGATGGTTATTGGGTAGATGATGCATAACTAGAAGTTATATGAACTATTTATACTGTTCATTACCTCATTGTGTAGAAGCAGTGAGCTTTTATTTCCCTATTGGATATAAATGAAGAGACGCACGCATCCAAACACAGCGGAACTGGAACGCAGTGTTTCCCTAGTGAACCGTGTTCGGTAATACATATTCAGCCTGAGAGCGCGCAGACCTTTTCCTGTGCTCACAAAATGTGCATTTCCCAGCTTCGCAGCCTCTGCCGAAACAGAGCTATACTAAGCAATGTAGAAGCGCTGTCTGTTGAACACTTTCATTAATGAAAATATTACATAGAACTACCATGGAATAAGAGGTTTTTGATTCCTAATGATTTAGATCATGAAATTTATTTCCTTTACAAAACTGCAATAAACAAGCATATGTGAAGATGTAGATTCGAAGACCATAGGAAAATGGGCATTTGTCCAAAAGGAAATGTCTAGAAAGAGTGCTATTGTACTGATTTATTTTTTTTAAAGATTTTATTCATTTATGTATCTGAGAGACAGAGAGGCTGAGGGGGAGGGAGAGGGACAAGCAGACTCCACACTGAGCTGGGAGCCTGAGGCAGGCCGATCCCGCCACCCGGAGATCATGACCTGAGCCAAAATCAAGAGTTGGAAGCTCAACTGACTGAGTCACCCAGGTGCCCCGAAATAGTGCTCTGTTGAAGTACAACGTATCCTTATTTCTATACTGGAAATTATGTTCATTGAAATAATAAGAATTACATAGTTTTGTCCATTAACGACATTTTATATATATATATATATATATATATATATATATATATGTATATATGTGTATATATATATATATGCCATTGTTTCATTATATCATGAAACTATGCCCCTAATTTTTTCACATTATTCTGTTGAACTCCACATATACAAACCAGCACTCTATTCAGTTGACTAAACTTGACTGCTCAGTTAATATTCATTTAAGGTAATGACAAATATATCAGAAAACAGTTCAGGTAGTCAAAACAGAAAAAACAAAAAACAAAACAGAACATCTGTATGAAAATGTGGGAAATATGAAATAAGGCATTGGTTGAAGCATAAAGAAAATGCTGAGATGTCATACAAGGGAGGTAATACAACCCAGAAATTAGCAACTGCGGGAAGCTTCCATCCCTGTGAGCTGCAAGGACAGATAGAGAGTATGGGGAGACTAGGGCCCAGAGGCCAGATTACTCAACAGAACTAGAATTATAGGTGAGTTGTTGCTGCTTATAGCTCTGCCAGAAATGCCTCCTGAGGGACACCTGGGTCCCTCAGTCTTAATTAAGCGTCTGCATTCAGCTGGCGTCAGGATCCGAGTCCTGGGATTGAGTCTCGGCTCCTTTCCTCGGCAGGAAGCTTACTTCTTCCTCTGCTTGCTGCTCCCTCTGCTTGTGCTCTCTCTCTATTAGACAAGTAAGTAAATAAAATCTTTTAAAAAAGGAGAAAAAGAAAGAAAGAAAGAAAGAAAGAAAGAAAGAAAGAAAGAGGAAGGAAGAAAGGAATACCTCCTGAGACAGAGTGGGAGGGGAAGAAATAGTCTGACTGCTCTGGTTCTCCTATTTGCCAATCCCTGGCCAGTGCTTGCCATTGGCAGACTCCAGCGAACAGCAAGGTGACCTGGAACACCAGGAAAGAAAACCTCCAAGGCTGAGGCTCCCGAGACACCTAACAGAGCAGAGGAAGGGCAGACGACTAACAGGAGGGCCAGTAAATCCTCAGAGGAAGAGCAATTACAGAGCAATCTACTCATTTGAATTCTGAGAAATACACTATGTACATCAATGAAGCATTGTAAAAGTAAAAAACAAAACAAAAAAATTTTTGACCAGCAGCTGAAAGTCCTACGCTTAACTAAGGAGTAGGATTACAGAAGAATGACTAAAAAATGCACATTATAATGATGTAAAATAAATTCCATTCTTGGGAAGGTACATAGTCATTGAAATATTTGGTTAATAGAAAAATGTGCTCTCTTAAAAATATCACTTATCCTTCTTGGTATACAAACAGAATATTAAGTCTATTTAATCTCATTTTAACTTAAACTTTTCAAGGAGCCTGAAAATAGGAGAAAGACTATTTTTCCTACACTCGAGCCTTCAGAACAGGATTTGTTTTCTGGTTATGCCATTTGCTACGTCTGTGGTTTTTGTCAAATTAGTTGCTTCTCTGAGCTTTTTTCTGTACTATAATAAGTATTGCTCAGTATATCTTGCAGAAGTGTTGAGAGTTCAAACAAGAGATGGTCCTCTCTTTAGAAACTACAAAGACTGTTAAATTATAAAACAGTTTTTAATATTTTAATTTTCATCAAAATATAGGTATAAAACGTGGATCTTTATTAAAATTTTAACAGACCTATTCTTTTTTCTTGTTATTGTAAAACGTTATAATGTAAAACTAAAAATTGGAAATTGGAATCAAGTTATAATTGCCGAAAGTAAAAAAAAAAAAAAATTATGGAATTGGGGTACAAGTTTGTCTTTAAGGAAGAAACATCCTCATGTTTCATGGGAGTAGTTTAAAAATCATGCCGTCAAATCATTCCATACATAACAAGTAAATGTTTTATAAAATTATATTTGTCTTTCTCATTATAATGCAGAAACATATTATGTTATATATAATAGATTATGTACATTATCATATATAAAGTCTCTTACAAAGAGTTAGAGATATTTTGAGCTCACATTGAAATTTGTGAGTATATGTATGTGTACCTGTATGTTTCTTTGTGAGAGAGAAATTTGGTTTAGCCTTGATCCGTGATATAGAACACTTTAAATTCACCAAGTGCTATTAAAGAAGTGTACTTTAAATCAGTTTGATTTTATCAAGGCAATTTATTTTGCCCTCATACAAATGTAGGAATGATTTACACTGAGTGTCTTTATCTCATAAAATAACTAAATGAGTTTTCTGCTTCAAAAGTACTTAAATCATACAAGTTCCTCCATTTATGCAACAATTTATGCTTTCAGCAATACAAGCATAATATCAAAATCTGTTATTTTTGGTATCTTTTTTTTTACATGTTCATTGTTTATAACTCAGTTTAATCTAATTACTCTTTGCTGTATTTTCTAAACCCAGTTGTGTATTTATCACCAAAGGTCTTATCTAGACCACCATTATCATTAATCATTTGTGAATTACTTGGCTTCTTATGCATTTTTATAGCTTCCATTTCATTTGCTGTCTGGTGTTCCCTGAGAAGCAGCTAAACCAAGTATGTTCAATTTAGTGTAGCTTTTTCAGTACATGATTTCAGAACTATCAGTCCTTTTTGTATTTGAGCAAGTAATCTTGCATCTTTGTTTCACGGTTAAAATCACAAAACAATCTCGTTGGGTAAATAGTAAAAGATTAAATTCAGTAAAAAAAAAAATCACAAAAATCGTAATGAAGCAGTAAAAGTTGAATATATTTTCAATAATTGGAAATATCTCCATTGATCACAATTGCTTGTGGCTTTTTGGCATGGTGACACCAAGGATGTCACATTTTCCTTTGTATTTTTGGCTCTGACAGTAACACGCCTTACAAAATGTGAATAGATACCACGTGTCAGAGTACAAACACAGCTACCTCAGTGCACCAGGAGCAGTCGCTGACAGGCGTTGGG
This sequence comes from Ursus maritimus, assembly GCF_017311325.1. Taxonomy (NCBI): domain Eukaryota; kingdom Metazoa; phylum Chordata; class Mammalia; order Carnivora; family Ursidae; genus Ursus; species Ursus maritimus. The sequence continues at coordinate 23,913,627 of NW_024426552.1, forward strand.
AAAAAACAATAGCTGTTCTCTTGAGTGTAAATAGAAGATTTTCAGAAAATGACCCTGCAACAATGGGAAAGGCACGCTGAGGCACTCTTTGTAACTCATGCTATTTCTATAAATTTGGATCTGTCTTGGCAGTAAGGTTCAAAATTTTGCAAGTCACTGATTCTTAGAGTTATAGGGCAGGAATTTAGAGGAATCTTGCCCAGAGTTCCTTAATATCATGGTAGAAATATAGAGAAACTTGTTGGGAAGCTAATGAGCTACAGGTGTAAGGCTCCTGTCGTTTTCCTGAGAATCGTGCATTCTGTCCACATGCAGCTGGTCACCGGGGGGCCATCAGAGTGGTTTTCCTCCTGGTTTACTAAGAGCCGGCATAGGTGTCTTTGCCACTATGACAGCTTTTCCGCTGGTTGTATGTAATTAAGTCCCTCTAATAAATTCATTTTCCTTGAAATAACTAGAGCAGTGTCTGCTGTTCTGAAATAAATATAACTTATACATCTTAATTCTGTTTGAGTGTGGATCCCACAATTTATTGAGAGCAAACACTGATTTAAATTTATTGGATTTTTAGTTAGAATATCATAAATGGAAAATATGTACTGAAGCAATTTGGAGCCAAAATGTTGAGTTTATGTTAACATATATGAACCTTTAAATGACTCTTTCTACAAGAAATATATATGGGTTTTCCACAGTGTATACTAACATAAACCATATTACTGACACTTCACATTACCAAATTTTCTAACCTCATTAAAATTTTATAGTATGCCATTGGACTTACATGCATGTATATAAACACACACATGCATACAGATACGCCCACGCGTATACGTATACTGAATTTTATTGAATAGTTACTATGGACAAAGATGCTTTCATAAGTTCTTTTCACTTAACTCTTAATTCTCAAAACTGTCTTTTTTATATTATTTGTTCATTTGTTCATTTGACATCTCAAAACAGGTTAAGTGCATTTCTAAATTAACATTTCACAAATAGGAATTAAATGTGCTTAATCTATCTCCTGAAAAAAATACCCTTGCCCACCATGCATACTGCCCCTCACAGTTACTTTATTGGTGAAGAGTTTGTTCGCAAATCTAATCATTTAGGAATACAGTCTATGTCTGATATTCATTTCACGCAGAAACAAACATTAGTTATAAAGCATATTTTGGGGGGTTTTATTTTATGTTTGTCAGAAATTAAAATAGAAGAGTGTTTGTATCCATCGATAAAGAAAAGAGGAAAAAGAGAATAAAACCAGAACAAAACCCTCAACAACAGTAGCAAGAACAGTAACAACAAATTCTGGTTGAGATTGTTGTGTATGAGAAGCCGAGTTAAAATTTTTTTTGAAAAAGAGATAGATGATTAAATACATTATTCTCTGAAAGTGTGTATTAGATCTTTTTCTAGTTTATATTTTGAAAACAGGGATATTGAACTTAGATAATGATTAGGTGTTTAGAATGCATGGATCTGCAGACAAATAAAAACAGAAATTTTGTAATGTCCCTTCCTTTTTCTTATAGCACTTTTAGAAGTAAAACACTGTGATCCCAGAAGCACTGGGATAAGAATTGGTGGAAACATTTCTGGAGGAAAAGTACTGACAAGATGAAACTTTTGAAAAGGATCTCATGTTGTCTTTGATGACACCATTGTTGGATGGCCTTTCTCAACCACTACTAAACTATTCCAGTCACCGTGGAAATTTGGAGAACAAAAAGAGTACAAGCATCATCTGTTGGCTACTTATGACATTTCTTTTTTTAAATATCACCCAGTGCTCTCTCCTCATCCTTCCGTTGATGTTGTGAATAGTGCTATCATTCTAGGCACCTGCTCCTTGCAACAACAAATCCAGGTCTCCCAATATAAGTGGGGCAATGTATGGTGAGAAATTTGTTGACAAACTCAGCTGCTGTGTCATTTTTCATTGTGAGTAGCATCATGATACATTATTCAATGTTATGTTTCCCTAAGACTTGAACTCATATAACATAAAAATCAAAGCAGTTTTTCTCTATTTTGTTATTGTCATCATCTTAAAAGATGGGTTTCCCTGTGATCAGGTCCTACCTCATTCTAGCCTACGCCAGAAAGCACTGCCAATAACAAGTGAAAATGACATTATTATTGGGTTAATATTGACTTTGCTATAAGTCATACACATATATGTACAAATTATTACATACAAATTATCAGTACAAATTATTTGTTAATAATTCACAACAAGGTTTAACTTGTCAATTTTCAATGTCTTAATTTCAAAAGAATGGAGAAACCAACAACCATGGCGACATGTAAAAACTAACCTTTACAGAGATGAATTTAGTTTTAAAATACCACTTAGAACAATACAACTAGGATGTGGTTATTGTTATTTTGAACAATAAACTAAGAACTCAGTTGTTACATTATTCAGATGAAATATATTCAACAAGTAAGAAAGGTGGTAGGTTGCCAACATGGCCACAAAGTTTCCTTCCTTCTCATTTCCCTTACATGGTGGCTCCCAGCTTCTGATATCGAGAGGTGACTTATCAGTGGCTTTCAGGATCACCATTGAACTTACCTTGGACAATGGAAAAGTAGCAAATGTAGTACAAGTAGAGACTTGAGGAGTTTCTGGAGTCTAAGGTAATTGCCATTAAATAAATGCTGCAGCTCAGTGCCTGTTCTCTTAACATACTTGTAATCCTGTAGACAGGTAAATAAATGCATGGTAGCCTGTGGGGCAATAAGCAACTATATGAAGATGGGCCCCAGTCAGCAGCAACCCCAGCAAGGCTTTTATAAACCAACTGGCTCCAGCCAACAATCCGATAGCTTACCACAGGCACAGGTACCAAAAGAACGTCTAACTGAACCCAACCCAAATACCAGTCTGCAGAATCATGAGCTAAATGAATGGTTGTTGTTAGGAGCCATTAAGTTTGGGGGATGTTATTTGGCAAATTGAACTAACAGAAAGCCTGAAAATAAATGATGGTCTGAGGTGAATCACATTCAAACTACCAGAATGATACGTTATTGTAAATCCTCCAAGACATTTTGTCTAGGCTGAAGCCACTATGGGAGTATACACAGGAAAATTTTGCAGATACAGATAAAAATGCATACACATACACATACATGCATCCAACACTGAAAACTACTAAGATAAATCTTTGTAGTGGGTCCTTACGAGAACTTTCCTACTAGCTACGTATATACAAGAGTATAGTTGACCTTTGAACAACATGACTTTGAACTGCATGAGTCCATTTATATGCAGATTTTTTTCAATAAATACAGTACACTATTGAAAATGTATTTTCTTTTCCTTGTGATTTTCTTTGTAGCATTTCTCTTTTCTCTAGCTTACTTTATTGCAAGAGTACAGTATGTAATACATATGGCATACAAAATAGGCCTTCATTGACAATTTATGTTATCAGTCAGGCTTCCGGTCAACAGTAGGCTATTCCTAGTTAAGTTTTTAAGGAGTCAAAGCTATATATGGATTTATAACTGTGGGGGGGGGGGTCAGCACCCCAGTCCTAATTAAGTTGTCCAAGGGTCAACTACATATATAAATAAATTTGTGCTTCCTTGATTTGAATTTCCAGACGTAGTTTTGATTTGCTTTTGCAACAGTGTATTTTCGAAGTGAATATGGATGAAAGATGAAAAAAAATGTGAGAAGCAGGTTTGACTCAGCGATTTGCAACAAAGATAAACATTAATTATGTGTCAATTTACATTATTCAGAGAAACCTTTTCAGTGTGTAGTTTATGTGCGTATATATGTGTGTGTGTACATATTTTTATCTCTGTATCTGTATCAGCAAAATTTAATGTGATAACAAATTTGTAGGTATCTGCTTCTGATATGAAGAAGGAAGGTAAAGACTGCCTGATAAAAATCTAGGAAATGTGTTTTCACATTTCCTGCTTTTTATATCTACTTCTAGACTTGTCTAAATTCATCTCACTTAAATTCACCTCTCCTGACCTCCTCAGATAATGATTTTATTTGAGAGAGAGGTTGGAGTCCATTCTCAACAAATTTTGAAACAAAATTAAATTTGTTAGGTGTAAGAAAAGATCATATGCAGTAAAAAGGAAGATGATGGTATAATTCGGGGGTTTTGTTTTGCCTAGGCTGCTTTACTATTACTAAAACCCTTATAAATAAAAAATGATGTTTATCTAATAAAGGTGCCTAAGCATAAGGTCTGTACAAAATTTAAGGAAAAGAAATTCTGTAAAAGATAATATATCTAAATAGATAACACAGAAGACGATTTTGCCTTGCTGAATATTGCTATGATCATAATAGAGTAAGTTCTATTATCAAGGAAATTAATTATGTAGCATTCCTTTTAAGTTAACATCTGCCATCTTTGACTTATAAAGCTATTTCTTGACTTGGGATCAAATTGTCATCCTACATACACATGGAAATTTGTTTCTGGAGTCCTAGGTAATCGCCGCTAAGTGCGTTAGTGAGTGAAACTAAGCCATGCAAATGAACTACTTAACATTTAATTATAAACTAATGCAGCACATAATTTTAATTTAATTTAAGATAATACAAGATCCTTTAGTATTAAGATCTATTATTTTATCCATATTTTTAGGCTCACATTTCACAAATTGATCTCTAAGAGTGTTAGAATTCTGAATCGATAGACACAAATCCAAGGCAAAATTGTATTATATTTTGTAACGATCAGGACTTTTAAAGATATTAAAACTATAGTATAGGTAGGACTTCCAGAATGGTGAAGTAAAGGGCACAGTGATGCTTTTCCCAGTGAAATAACCATTTAACTGATGAAAATTATAAATAAATTTTTTAAAAACCCACAATCATTTAAAGTCTTCGGAAATCGTCCAAAGGGCATATAGCAAATGGAGAAACATTCAGTCACGAAAACCTACTAAGGCTCAGTAAGAACAGCAGGTAATCTGACATTTGAGTTACGTATCCCCTGCTTTTCGAAAGTTCACATTATGCCACTTTGCTTTTATGAAAGACGTACATTAGTACCTGTTTTTGCTAACTGGAAGAAATCTGAGAAGGATCTTGACTTAAAAAAAAAAAAAAAAAAA